>NW_027468680.1:26982770-27250270 GCF_046254945.1 Alosa pseudoharengus
TTGAAGCGCATTTCATAATGGCACTTGATGTAATTATTATTTCTAATTCCGAGTTCACATGATACTGACAGTCAGACAGTTCAATTTTGGAATAAAAATAATTAATAATTTTGATTTTGACCGAATTTTACCCATTCTCATCTGCTCACCCTATACAAGCTACTCTGAGGTTTTATAAAGCTACATGTAGATCAGTCGCCTTCTGTTTTATCCGCAAGATCAGTGGAATATTGTTAAGTTGGAGATTATGTTATTTAACCCAAATACAAACATTGTGTGCATATCACTACTTCAGTCCATGCAGTAAAAGTGTGATTCTGACAGGGTGCATGCAGGAAGACGATCACCATCAGTGTCTAGCTGTGTATCAGCACAGTCTGAAGAATCAGTAGAACAGCCTCCATGTTTAGGAGAGAGACCCTCCATCACCAGGTGAGGGCTGTGTGTGTCTCTCTCTCTTAACAACATTCACATAAGTTAGCAATTGTAAGTCTGAGGATATTGCGCAAAAACTCCATACTGTTAAGGCTGTGTTCTTAATGGGCAAAACTGTACTGCAATCGCTTGTCTTTGTAATATCATAATAATAATATTGTAATATTCTTGAATTTCCCCTGGGGATCAATAAAGTATCTATCTATCTATCTATCTATCTATCTATCAGATTGCAAGTGGAAGACCCTCTGAGCAAGGGAGCGGGAGCAGAACCCTATTCCATGAGGTGAGGCCTGAGTTAGTGAAGTGGTTTGAGGTTATGCAACATGATGTCATTTGTGATAAGGTTTGTTTATATCATAATGCCAATTATTGAAACCAATATCTTTTCAGTGGAAAAACACTATCACTAAAAACAATGTTTTAGTGTAAAGGTTAGTATGGGAAACCTCCTTACAGGACATTATAAGTTCACAGTGAATTGTGTTTTATGCTAAAATTAATCAATATGGTACATGTCTTTTCATGTCTTTCAGTGCATCAAAATATTGTATCACTGAATTATATATACCCCCATATAAATACTATATGGAAATATGGGCTCATTATAAATACTCTATGGGCATAAGACCTGGTTGTGTTGATCAGTCTGTGCAGTTTGTCAGTGTAACTCTGTGGGCTACTGTGTGATTAGTGCTCATATATTGTCTGGTCTTGCTGTGTTAGGCGCTCTAGGTATAGGCCACATTCACCATGTCCCAGCCACACATCTACAGAGAGTGACACCTCCCAGGAAAGGGTTCTCGACTCTGACCAACCAACATCACAACATTACCCCAGGTACAATATCACTATGCTGACTTATCACTGTGGAAACTATATGTAAACATAAGTTTGTCTTAAGGTAACATAATATCAGCAACTGCACTTTGTAGTTGTTATTTGAACATCCTCACGTCTGATAAGAGCTTATTACTGTGTATTCTGTGGCTTTGTTTATCATTTAGCAGTTATCTGTCCCTTCTTGAGAGTGATTCTTACCTACTAGCATCGCTATGGCTACAACTATGTTACTAAGATAAAGCCAGAAGCCAAACTTGTTTTTTGACGGTGCTTTGCTGTGTAGTAAGCTGTGTTTGTCTTTTATTTCATATTTTGGGCAGACGTATGTCCACTTTGTCTGTTTGGAGTTGTGGGTCCATACAGCAACCTCCTCATATCCCACAGGAAGAGTAAGTGTCCATGGTTGCAGAACAAATCCTGAAAATGGTGCTGGTTTAGGTCTAACACTAAAATATGAAACCTGCAATATTATCATACATTATTTAGGCTTATTTCATCAAAACATATTTTCTGAAATGTAAATAATAATAAAAAAAAAAAAACAAGAGAAATACTGTCTCTCCAGCATATTTTGCCTGAAAGTCCCTTTAAGTTGCAGTGGCCAGTGATGTCTTGTTCTTAGCTCATGTTGAATGTTGATGGTGGGTGGGTAGTTAGTAGAAATAAGGGTAAGATTATGTAGTTATGAGGTAGTTGTCATCTAGATTGGTTCAGACTTTAAGTGATGTGGAAAACTTTGATATCACTTTCATGAGATAAAACTAGAACGGTTTCATATTCAAAGTCAAAGTCAAAGTCAAAGTCAAAGTCAGCTTTATTGTCAATTTCTTCACATGTTCCAGACATACAAAGAGATCGAAATTACGTTTCTCACTATCCCACGGTGGAGACAAGACATATTTTACCAATTTTAAGTCCACAGACAAACATAACATTCAAGTAAACAAAAAGTAAGTAAATAAGTAAATAAGAGGGCACATATAATGAAAAAATAAGAGCAGCAAAAAAATGGTTGAAATTGTGCATAGACAGTCAATAAAATAAAATACTAGTGCAAAGTCAGGCCAATAAGAGGCTGAGGTAGTTCTGTTTGACCTAAGTAAGAAATAAAGTGGCATAGTGGTGCAAGTTATGTAAGAGCAGCAGAAGTGTTGTGTTTTCAGGACAGCAACAACAAGTTGCAAAGTGTACAAGTGTGCAAGTGGAGTGGTGCAGGCGGCCATTGTGGGTCCAATGTCCAGGATGTTATGTAGCTGAGGGTGGAGGGGGGAGAGGAGGGAGAGAGTTCAGCATCCTAACAGCTTGGTGTATGAAGCTGTTGGTGAGTCTGGTAGTGCGGGAGCGCAGGCTTCTGTACCTCTTCCCAGAGGGCAGTAGATCAAACAGATTGTGAGCATGGTGACTTGCATCACTCACAATTTTGGTCGCCTTGCGGGTGAGGTGGGTGGTGTAAATGTCCTTCAGGGAGGGGAGTGAAGCACCAATAATCCTTCCAGCTGTGTTCACTATGCGCTGCAGGGCTTTCCTGTTGTATTCAGTGCAGCTTCCGCCCCACACAGCGATACAGCTGGAGAGGATGCTCTCAATGGTGCCTCGGTAGAATGTGGTCATGATGGCTGGTGGAGCACTTGCTCGCCTGAGTTTCCGCAGGAAGTACAGGCGGCGCTGAGCTCTCTTCGCCAGTGATGCTGTGTTGGTGGTCCAGGAGAGGTCTTCACTGATGTGCACCCCCAGGAATTTGGTGCTGCTCGCTCTCTCCACCACAACACCGTCGATGGTCAGTGGCAGGTGTTGGGTGTGACCTCTCCGGAAGTCAACAACAATCTCTTTGGTCTTGCTGACGTTCAGCAGGAGGTTGTTGTCCCTGCACCACGTGAATGCACGTGCTTTTTTGTGCTTTTCGTGCTTTTGTCTTTGTTTTTTTCCCCTATCCTTAATGTTTATCCTATATTTTGTTTTAGAAGAGTCCCCTCACAAAACACCTCAGCAAGTGAGTGACTTCTGTGCACAAACATAATCCTTTAATTGCATTTATCACACACACACACACACACACACACACACAGTTCAGATGTAGTTATGTGTAGTTATCTTTAATCTAAGCATCTAATCTGTGTTGTATTTCAGAAATCAGAGACTTACAGACAGCCATAGACGACCATAAGGCCACTTTGAGGAAGAAGTTTGAGGTCCTGTCTGGAGGGTCCAGTAAATCCAGCTGTTCTGTGCCGTTCCATGCCATTTACACAGAGCTCCACATGACAGTAGGAGACAGTCAGGGAATCTGCGTAGAGCACGAGGTCCAGCAGATCGAAATGCTGCACCGGACACAGGCAATGCCTCCAGATGAGGTGGTCAACTGCAGTGACATCTTCAGGCCCCTACGCAGAGAGCAGAGGCCCATTAGAACCGTCATGACCAAAGGCATTGCTGGGATTGGGAAGACCATGTCCGTGCAGAAGGTCATTCTAGATTGGGCCGAAGGGCGAGCCAATCAGGATGTGGATTTCGTGCTTGTGCTTCCGTTCCGCGAGTTGAACCTGGTTTGTGGTGAAAAACATAGCCTCCATGGTCTTCTGGTGGAGCTTTTTGAAGAGCTCCAAGCCTTGGAATATGTGGGTTTTTACAAGGAATGCAAACTGCTGTTCATCCTGGACGGCCTGGATGAGTCTAAATTCCGCCTTGACTTCCTGGAGAGAGAGGTGTGTGATGTAAATGAGGTAACCTCGGTTTCAGTGCTGGTGACCAACCTTATCCGAGGTCACCTTCTTCCCACTGCTCTCATTTGGGTGACCTCACGGCCAGCAGCAGCCAATCAGATCCCTGCACGGTACATTCACCAGGTGACAGAACTCAGGGGGTTTAGTGACACACAGAAGGAGGAATTCTTTAGAAGGAGAATTGCAGACCAAAGGCAGGCCAATGAAATCATTGCCCATGTCCGGGCAACACGCAGCCTTTTCATCATGTGCCACATCCCTGTCTTCTGTGTGCTCATTGCCACCATGTTCCAGCCAATCTTGGACAAAAAGTCCAAAAAGGACACCCCTAGTACCCTGACTGAACTCTTCACAGAGTTTATCATCTCACAGATCAAAACACGACAACAATCACAAAAGTCCAGTAAAGAGGCTTTATGGAGGCTGGCTAAACTGGCCTTCACGCATCTACAGAGTCAGCGATTTAACTTCTACGAGGAGGATCTGAGCGAGTGTGGAATCGACTCAAGGGATGCCTTTTTGTTCTCAGGGTTATGTGTAGAGATCTTGAAAGAGGAGTCGATCGGAAAGCGAAAGCGAACCTACAGCTTTCTGCATCTGACCGTTCAGGAGTTTCTAGCAGCTCTTTTTGTGATCCACTCCTTTGTCACCAAGAACACAGAGGCTCTGGAGTCCTTTCATGTTTTCGTGTCCGATAAGAATATGGAACTGTATGGCCTGCTGAAGGCTGCAGTAGACAAGTCTTTACAGAGCGAACATGGACATCTGGATCTTTTTCTCCGTTTCCTCTTTGGACTTGCGCTCGACCCCAGCCAGAAGCTCCTACAAAACCTACTCAAAGGCACACGCAACCGACCCTTGGACATAAAAAAGTTCATGGACCAGAGATTGAAGGCACAAACACGTAATAGAACCATCACTTACATTAAAGAGCTCAGGCAGGAGAACCTCTCGCCCGATAGGTGTATCAATCTCTTCCACTGTTTGATTGAGTTACGGGACTTTAGCATGCAGGAGGAGATCCAAGAGTATCTAAGATCTGAGAGGCGCATGGAGTGCCTCTCTCCGGCCCACTGCTCGGCTCTGGCATACATGCTCCTGATGTCCGAGGAGGCAGTGGAGGAGTTGGATCTGAGGCAGTACATCACCACAGATGAGGGCCGCAAAAGACTATTGCCAGCTGTCCGGTGGTGCAGGAAGGCCCGGTAGGACTTTAAGTTGTAATGTTTATTTATCTATTAAAGCAGAATTCCAGCAAAGCACATTTCATGATATATTATTCATATATAATAACGAGGGAGCACGGTACTTTGACTGCAGCTTTAACCGTAAGCACAAAGGGCCATTCACACCAAGAACGATAACTATAACGATAACGACATAAAATTATCGTTCTTGTTAATATCAGTTAAGACTTCTACACGCAAACTATAATGATGAAGAACGATATCGTTGGGGATCACTTTCAGAGTGATTTTGAGAATGGTAAAAAGCTGACAGTCAATCGGAAACCAAATTATAGAAATATAGAAACTATAGAGACTTTCCTTAGCATTGGTCCGTGTGGACACTTTTATCGTTATAGTTATCATTATAGTTATTGGTCCTGGTGTGAACAACCCTTAATTCTTCAATACATTTAACCACTCAGTGATTATTTTGCACAAGGCTGCTTCTTTTTCTGCTCAAACAATTGAACTTGCCTATGGAAAGCAGGTTGACAAATTAAAATGGGAGCATTAAGTAAAGCTATTATACCAACTGTCCAATCCATAATCTTATGAAGTTTTTAAATCATGCACAGTGAAGAAGGGTGTCTGACCCAAAGCGTCTATGGGGTGTTTAAAACGTTTTAACAGAACTGTTTAATGCTGTTTTTGATTTAAACATGTACCTATTTATTACCTGAAGTATTCAGCACCAAATTATGGTGTTGATCATGTCATTTAAATTGTTTTACTATCCTTAATCTGACCATCTTGTGTCCTCCTACAGGCTGGACTGCTGTAAACTGACAGTGAAAGCCTATGAGACAGTGGTCCTTAGTCTGCAGTCACTGGGGTCACCACTGACCGAGCTGGACCTGAGCTACAACAGCCTGCAGGACTCGGGCCTTGGGCTGCTCACTCAGGGGCTTCTGAGTCCTCACTGCAAACTGCAAACACTCAGGTGTGACACGAAAAATACCATATAATTGTGTTGTCACTTCACTTTGACTTTAGCTTTGTGGACACTGGCATAGGCTAAGCATTTCAGGTAATCAGCAAAAACAACAAATAGAGAAATATTTTTAATTGCATTTGATCAACCTTTGGCTCATAACCTCAGACAATGTTACTACTGAAGATGTCTCTTTTGAGACAGGAAGTCACCTACAGGCAGGGGTGTAGTGGTAAAATAAGAGGTAAACTATGAATTCTGTGATCACGGTAAGGTGGACTAAGGTTATTGTCCTTTAAGTTTATAACGATACAAGTGGTATTAAATGGTTCCTTGAGTGTTGATGAGTGTACATAATGTGAATGTGGATAATACAGTGTGATATTTGAATGTTAAAAGTTGCAATTGGTGAATAAACTGCTTTGAGAGGTGGATAAACTGATAAGAGGTGAATAAACTCAAAATTTCAGAGGTGGATAAACTGTGTTTACTTGCATTTAGCCTCCACTACAGCCCTGCCTACAGGTTTACAGCAGGTAAAACTGTGACTTGTGTTTTTGCAGTTTGGTTGGCTGTCACCTCACAAAAGCATCTTGTGTGGTAATGGCCTCTGTCCTCCAGTCTGAAAACTCGGCTCTGAGAGAGTTGGATCTGAGCGACAATGACCTACAGGACTCAGGACTGGAACACCTCACAGCTGGTTTAAGTCATCAGAACTGTAAAGTACACATACTGAGGTGAATCACTCACACAGAATCAGCATACACTTTGGTACACTCCTTGTGATAAGATGAAAGGGAGAATTTATAGTAGCATGACGGATAAAACTATCTGATGCTCTCTGCCCCTTTCTGTCTCTGGTTCAGGTTATCATCATGTTGTGTGTCGACCAGAGGCTCTGAAGCCCTAGCTGCAGCACTGAGCTGTAATGCCTCTCACCTAAAAGAGTTGGACCTGAGCTACAATTACCCAAGAACCTCTGGGGTGGAGCAGCTCTCAGCTAAACAGCAAGATCCTGACTGTGCCCTGGAGACCCTTAAGTATGTCCTGTCAATATAGTCTATTTTGTCTCCTGGGTTTGCAATAGAGAAATATCAGTTTGATCTGGAGGTTGAAGTCAGCAATGATACCAGTCCTCTCAAAAGGGAAATGGTTGTGCTCCAACATAAGCACATTGTGAGAAGTAATTCCAGATGTATGTCTCTTATCATGTGCCATACGTACAAGATAAGTTGATGAAGTTGTGTTAATGTCATGAATGTTACATTTCTTCATCTAAATTCTGATGTAACTTTTCTTAGTGTGAAGCATGCAGGAAGGTATCGTTTGCTGCCAGCACCACGGAAATGTAAGTATGCTGTGTATTGATAATAGGTCTAAAACTAGCAAACTAATTGACAGCCAACAGATTTGCTTTGCAAACCTCAGCAACATTGTCATTGAAGGTAGTTTGTCAGCGTGTCCCTCTTTTACATGATGATGTTTGTATCATCAAAAATGGTAGCTAACAAGCCAACTACCTAAAAGGCAGGCAATGCATTCATTTATTTCTGACATTCTGATATCATAGTATTTCATTTGGATCAGGATTATGGATCTGGATATGCAGCTAATCACAGGTGTCTGTATGTATAGCCCATCTGCTGTAGGCTATAATACAGTTGTGTGTGTGTTTTCCAAAAGGCTTAGCAGTAAACTTTCTACTACTTTCTCTACAGATTTCTACAAGCTGCATCTAGACCCCAACACGGCTCATAAAAACTTAACACTGTCTGAACGGAACCAGCGAGTGACTAGGACGTCTGCTCAGCCCTCCCTAGACCACCCAGAGCGCTTTGACTGCTGGCCCCAGGTGCTGTGCAGGGAGCCTCTGACCGGACGCTGCTACTGGGAGGTCGAGTGGACTGGGACAGCTGCCATTGGATTGGCTTACAAAGACATCAGAAGGAAAGGAGGTGGGGACGACGTTGTGCTAGGACACAATCTAAAATCAGTGGCACTGTACTGTGACAAGGACAGCTACTCTGTGTACTATGGTAAGAAGAAGACCGAGATCGGTTTCCCCCCCTTTGGGTGCAATAGGGTTGGAGTGTTTCTGGACTGGCCCACTGGTTCTGTGTCATTCTATAGGGTCTCGTCTGATGACGACCTACTGCTCCTGGACACAAAGTACTCCACCTTTAACCAGCCATTGTATGCAGCATTCACACTCTACCCCTCAGACACAGCCATCTCTTTGTGCAAGATTGAGATGTGAATAGGCACACACATACACAGTCATCTCTTGGATGCTGGTGTCTCAAAAAAGGTCAGTGCTTTAAATGAGCAATTTGCTTGCAGTGATTGTAGACACATATCTATCAGAATAAAAAAAAATGGGGGGGGGGGGTTATACCAAGGTTGCACCCTTGGTTAGTTTGCACTTTAGTTGTATACACATAATAAATGTAGCATCATGTTATGCATATGTAGCATATTGTGTCATATTCTGTTTTGATTGATGTGATGGTCTACTGTATACTATTGTGTACATTGCACTAGGGTGAAGTCAGGTACATTGGGACAAATAAGGTTTTATATATTGGGCTCTTTAACTATTAGAAGCTAATCACTGATCATGTTATTATAAACTTAGCACAAAAAGTAAGGACATTTGTGTTTGGTAGATTATTTCTCTGTGGTAACAATGCTTTTTGGCAATAAATCGTATACCATTGTAAAGCCTGTTTCCCTTTCAAATGGTGCCCCATTTGTAAGGAACATGCATTTGTGGGATGAGCAGCAGTGCTGAGTACTGTATGTGGGTTGCGCCCATGAAAAATTTGCCAAATCTTCTCTGCCATTGCCAAACAGGTTATTTTGCTGTTGCTATTGACACTTGTTTTGAGCTTCTGGTACCCCCAGGTGTCTGCTCATCAATATATATTTGTATTATCTACCTTTAATAAATGTCCAAAACATTTGGTAATTTTGCATTGCATTTCATCTCAGTCATCACTTGTAGCCATTGTCAAAAATTGTGACTCAAAATTTTGCTTTCATGATCAGTCAGATAAGTCATTCCAGCCCACATCTTAACATCCATTGTAACTGTTCTACTAATTAATCTATGATGAAGGTATGTTAGTTGAGCAATAGGAGACCTCAGTCCATTTTAAACAAATGTATAATGATCAGTTCAGTGAACACATTTAAAAGCAAGCTACAACTGATGTCAAGTAGGCTGCAACACTGACTTGCTGAACTTTCCTCACATGCAGTCAGAACTTCAGCGTCAGGGCAAAGATTTTGTGCAGAGTGACAGTGCACGTTATGAGGAGCAAGTTCAGACAATCTTGTCAGAATTTGAGAGGCGATTTAATGACTTTGCATCCATCGAGCCTGCTGTTGCCAGCTATATGTGTTTTCCATTCAGTTCAAATATCGACGTGGATAGTATTGCCTCAAAATTAGTATTACTGTTCCACCTGGAGAGCTCTGCTGTTGAGGATGAGATTCTCACTTTGCTAAATTACATTGAAATCAAATCCAGGGCAACACATGGCAAGAATGGAGAGTTCTGGAATCTACTGCTAGGAGGGAAGTATCACAACCTAAAAAGATGTGCACTGAGTTTGACAGCACTTAATACGTTTTTCATTTGACGTATTCTAGGTTCTATAGCTTTGTTTACATCTACCTGGTAGGCAAGGGACAAGTTGAACCCATTGAACATCGTTGTCTGCAGCTGCCTCTCAGTACATCTCTGTATTTCAGGAATGTCAACATTTCAGGCATCAATAAAGGTGATGATGAAACGTTATCCCATTGTTCAATATTTGATAGCCTGTCACAGGAACGTTATTTCGCTAAAATCGCCCTGATTTGGTGCATTGATCTGTAGCCTATCGATAACGTTATGGGAGAACCTGCAGCCTATGGTAGCCTAACTTTTTTTCTCTGTTCAAAACTCGGTTTACACGAAGACGATAGACTTTCTTAGAAGCTGTGAAATTTGGCCAGAAAGGAACATGTCTTCCCTCTGAAAGTTGACACAAAATCAAACAATATTTGATCATTTAACTTGAATTGAACAGCGACAGGTTTTGGTAGGCAGTAGACTCAGCAGACGTTAAAACGGTAGCCTACATAGCCAGCGTCAGTCAGCATTAACATTAATGTCGTTAAAGTCATGAATCCTGTAACATATTATAACATATTGTAACGTTTTGATAGCGAACCACACAGTTGTCCAATCAAAAGGTTTATTCACTGGGAACGAGAGCCGGAACACAGCTAGACCAAGACCAAGACACAGAACACAATGCAAACAGGGCAGGTCAAGCACGCACACACACTACACATACAGGGGAGGACGCAGCCTCCCACACAAAAAGGATCACACACGAGGGAGAACTAAAAGGGAAACATGTCACAATAAAGACGCTAACATTACACTTATAACTTAGGAGAATAACGACATAAACCCCCCAAATGTTCACCCTCGTGTCCCAGCATGCCTTTCGCTGGAGAACGCTAACACAGTCTTTATGCGCCGACGTTACACAGCTCCCCCAACAAGCCATTGCCGTCCTCGGCAATGCCCACGAGGTAGCCACATGCTAACGTCGGCGCCCGCCACTCAGTTCAGTGCGACAGTTCCGCCAACTCACGTGGGGTGCACGCGCCGCAGGAGCTCACTCAACGGGGCGCCACGCTGCTAGCAATCCAGTTCGGGCGTGCTAGCAGCCACGTGGCCGACCCGCTCGTCACCAGCTCCCTCTCAGCAGCCGCCCTCAGGCTACACTTTCCGCGGCGTGTCACCACGGCACTCCTCCTCTCCAGACGGGGCCCTAGGTGGCCTTACAACCGTCGACACTGTACCAAGCACCGGGGTTCGAGGGGGGCCAGATGAAGCTGCACCAACGCCACTCCGCTCCGTCGAGTCGCCGACCGGGACAGACAGGCACCGACTCCACAGCAACCGGACCGCGCTGAGCTCTCCCGCTGCAGCTACCGTCTTCGGCGTCCCTCCTCGTGTTGCCATCTCGCAGAGCCGTACTGCTCTGTTCCCGGCCCGTTCCACTCCTTCGCGGCCTCGGCGAAGGCACGACCCCCGAGATGGTCGTGCTATCGAACTCCACACAACGAACTTTTTTTCTTTTTTAAAAGGCGCCAGCCAACAGGCCAACTAGAACTAGCGCCTAGCACTGCACGGTGCCCCTCACACGCACCCAAAAGTTAAAGCACACACCAAAACAGTCACACACTAGAGGGCCCTTCCGTCGAAGCTGCCCCACCGTCGTGAGTTCGCTGCCCTCAGCGGCTCCGCCAACCGTCCATCGTCTAGGAACCTCTTCCTCGCCGCACTCCCTCTCTGCTCACGCGTCGCGGCTCGCCGTGGAGTCAGCGCCCAGGCCATCGCCGTCCTCTCCGCGAACGCTTCTTCAGGCTCCCCTTCCGGCAAGAACTTCTCCCATGGCCGCAGGCAGCTCCAACCGAAAGCTCCTCTCCTCCGTCGGCAGTAGCGATAGAAGGCCCCGAGCTTTTTAGTAGCCCTTACAAGGACTCTCTCTGCATCCTCTTGCGTGGGCCTCCACCCAGTGATGAGGTCTCCCGCTCCCAGCTGCTCCCGCTGAGTGGAGGCCATGCTCGAAAGTCGCTTCTGACACCAATGTAATGTTTTGATAACGAACCACACAGTTGTCCAATCAAAAGGTTTATTCACTGGGAATGAGAGCCGGAACACAGCTAGACCAAGACCAAGACACAGAACACAATGCAAACAGGGCAGGTCAAGCACGCACACACACTACACATACAGGGGAGGACGCAGCCTCCCACACAAAAAGGATCACACACGAGGGAGAACTAAAAGGGAAACATGTCACAATAAAGACGCTAACATTACACTTATAACTTAGGAGAATAACGACATAAACCCCCCAAATGTTCACCCTCGTGTCCCAGCATGCCTTTCGCTGGAGAACGCTAACACAGTCTTTATGCGCCGACGTTACAATATATAGTGCGGCAGGTTAAGTCCATATTCCAGGACAATCGTTCACTTTGTGATACAAGCACCAAAATTGGCATGAATAATCACTAGAACCTACTTTTTGAGGAAAGCACATTAGCCACCTGAAAAACCAACATGGCGGCCATTTTTCAAGATGGCCGCCATATCAAATGTAAGAAAAACGTTTTTGCTGTAGAACTTTAATGGCTGGACGTATTTACATGATCTAGGCATCAATTTGTATGTATTTTAACATGGCAAAATAAATGGTGCAAAGAAAGAAATCTATTTCAAGGCTAGTTCCCAAGATGGCGGTCAGAAATAGTTGGACTGCACTTGAAAATTGTTTATCAAAGCTCACTCTCGAATATCGTTGATCCTCTTTCTCACTCGAATATCATTTATTCTCTCTCTCAAATATCGATCAAGGCCATACTTCTTTAAGTTGGGAAGACTGGTGTGAGAAGAGGCAGATGAAGAGTCCACAGTTTCAATTCTGGGAGCTTGTGATGTCAATGCAATTGGTGATCTCTTTGATCAGGTCTTTCAGAAAAGCAAACTTCACTTTGTATTGTCAATCATTGTCTGCACTCATCCCCTTCCTCTTTGCAAACAATAATGTCAACTATGCTAGATGGCTTTCCATACACCTTAGAGACATGGTCTCTTTACAAGACATCCTCAGTTGGCCAATGAATTTCAGCAAGGGAACTTTGTCGTCCACAAGACCCACAAAGAGTTTTCTGGATTGGCTTTTGATCAAGCCCATGAACAGGCCAATGCAATTGTCAAAGGTGATGGTGGTGCCAGAAGTTGTTTGGTGTGATGAAGGACTTGGGCAACCCTTTTTAGGAATCCAGAGATCTTCTCACGCTAGAGTCAAAAGCCATTGCACACCCTAGTGCCGCTGAGCTTGTTGGCCCTCATCTTGAGAAAGGTAAGGTTTCTTTCAAAGACTTTTTCAATGGTTTGGGTGATTAGGCTTCCTTCTACAAAACAATTAAAAAGAACAACACTGACTTCTTTTGCCAAGAGTCAGACTCAGGTACAGGTGACTGTAAGAAGCAAATTCTTTAAGCATGAAAACCGGTCTTTCCCTGCATCATTGAGCGGATCCGGGAAACTCCACATTGGTCAGAAGTCGAAGCTTGTCAACATTCTGGAAACTCTTATTTCTCCTCCAGACAAAGGATGAGTCTTCTCTTGTTTATTCATTGTCTCCAAAGGCATCAGTGACATTTGAAGAATATGCTGTTTAAGAGGTTATTCCAAAGATACATGCCTATCAAAGTATGCTAGTACAGACATCGTATTTGACGTCTACTGCAATTCCAGTCTGAAGGCTGAAACACGATCAAAATGAGGCAGGGCGGCAGACGTAGAGTGTCTGACAAAACCAAAGTACCACCTAACTGGAAAAGCTTCCTGCGAGACAATGACAAAAAGACTGAACTTTTTGGGTTTCTAGCTTACCTAATAGTGACCTGCTGTCCAGACAATGTGGTGATTGTGACCAAAGAAGAAAATGTTCTTTGCATAAACCTGACAGCCTGGAAGGCGTAAGTCCTTGTAACAATGAAGAGGCTGATACTAGAATCTTTCTGCATGCCCTTCATGCAGTTGCGTGTAACCTGGGTTGTGTTGAACCTGCGTGATTCAGCCCTGCACACGCCCGGACTCGAACCTGCGAACAGCAGCACCTTGGATTTGAAGTCGAGCGTGCTGACAATTGAGCTAAAAGCCCAGGCTACTAACTCGCATGCCAGCAGCACTCTTGAGGCGTCGGGGAGTGAGGTTTCCTAACGTTCCACACACACAGCTAAGGTAGCTGGCGTCCGTTACATGCGCAACAGAAGAAATCTGTGTTGATTAAGGCCTGTGACACGGATATTCTTGCTATTGCACTCAGTGTTTTTGGGACTTTACGGGATGCAGGCTTTGAGGAGCTGTGGATTGAATTTGGTCATGGTAAGTCTGTCAGATGGCATGCTTTTTGTCCATTCCCTCACTGGTTGTGATGTTGTGTTAGCCTTTCGTGGTAGAGGCAAATGGACTGCCTGGCAATCCTGAGAAGTGTGCCCTGAAGTGTCTAATGTCTTTGAGAAGCTCAGTCAATACCCACCAGTAACAGATGATGTGGATCTCAGCACACTTGAAGTTTGTCATAGCAATGTACAGAACAGCACTGCTGATGGAGTTGATGAAACAAGACTTGACCTGTTTGCACGGAAGCAGAGGTCCTATGATGCTATTCCACCAACAAGGACATCTCTTGCTAAGCATGTGAAGTGTGCAACCTATCAAGCTGTCTGTATCTGGCGTCAGGCAAGTATATATCAAATGAATATGGAGAGTCCTGCCAATTGGGGTTGGAGGAAAGAAGGTGACATTTGGCAAGTAGTGTGGATGACACTCCCACCAATTGCTGCGAGCTGTCAACAATTGACTAAATGTGTCAAGATTGAATGTCTGGGAAGATGTAAATGCTACTGCATTAGTCTTGAGTGTAATCCGTTGTGTGCCTGCAAATGCAATGATTAAATTAATTTGTAATGCAGACATTCTGATATGGCTAGCTACAGAGCAGAGACATCACTAGACGTTACTGGAGCTCTCTGTTTCCCACACATTTCCTGTTAGTCTTTGTTGTTATATTGAGGTAATATATATATATATATATATATATTTAATATATATATTAACAGAGGCGAACTGAGCTAGCATGCTAGTTGCACGTTTAAATCCTCACACCCCTAACCTTAAGAACGCTTCTAACCACTGAGTTGGAAGCCTGGGCTTTAAGCTCAGTGGTTAGAGCGTTCGACTCCCATGCCTGCCGGTGTGTGTTGAGGTGGCGGGTTCGAGGGCCGTGAGCGGCGGACAAATTATGACCTCTGTTACAGTGGTGCCGTAGACCCGGATTATGGGAGTGAGGATTTAGGGAGGTGAGTGTAACGAAGGCGAACTGAGCTAGCATGCTAGTTGCGTGTGTAAATCCTCACACCCCTAACCTTAAGAACGCTTCTAACCGCTGAGTTGGAAGCCTGGGATTTTAGCTCAGTGGTTAGAGCAGTGGTCCCCAAACTACGGCCCGCGGGCGGGATACGGCCCGCCACCTCATTTTGGGTGGCCCCCCAAAACATGTCTGTGGTATATAGCATCTGGCCCGCACGGGAGTACGACATGTCAAACTATAACCTCCGTAATTTCCCCCATTCATTCTCTATGGCGAGTCTTAACAGTACACGTGTAATACTCTTTTTGTCCACTGGTGGTTGTTTTGGCGCTGTTTCGCGTTTACCATCGAAAACGGAATGAAATGTAGGCCTATACCTGCAAACAATGTAAGAGGCCTATGCTGACTGCATCAGTGCTCAAAGTATTCTAAAAGTTTATCAATTAATTGTTAATAACTAACTAACTCCTATTCAAGTCATATTTCTGGGACTTATTCACTCGTTAAAATGTTCATCCAAATTCACAATTCACAAAGTTCTCATCAGGTGAGTGAAAGTTAGAATGGTGGTCATTCCAGATGTTTTTGGCAGCATTTCATAAAACTCTCATAGTTTGAGAACTTTAAATTATTTATAGGATATTGCTTGTTCACAACTTGAGCTGTGTATGCAAAGACACAGAGTTCAGAGTTCACACATTTTAAATAAAATATACTTTTGGGACTCCCTGCTAATACTTTTGGGAATGCTATAGTCTTTTTATTAGTATTATTTCATTTGAGCTACATTTTACATGGCATGATGGCAATATAAACACAGCTAACAATGGTATTAAATTGCAGTAGCCTATGATTAAATGTAATGGAATATTCAACTAAGGTAGACTGTTGTTGTTCACAGCACTAATCTATTTATGTTTACTGATATACTCCGAGTCTCTGGCCCTCTCTTAGAGCCAGGCATAATGAGCTGGCCCTCGGAAGAAAAAGTTTGGGGACCACTGGGTTAGAGCGTTCGACTCCCATGCCGGTGTGTGTTGAGGTGGCGGGTTTGAGGGCCGTGAGCGATGGACGAAATACGACCTCTGTTACATATATTTAAACAAACACATGCACTAACTTAGCCCTCCTGCCCCTGCTGAAGGTCAGTTTAAACTAGTGATCATTTCCCAACCCAGCCCTGTCTTTCTTTCCTGCTAATTTCCTGTAGCTGCTAATATAATTAAAGTACATATATATATTAAACTGAAAAAAGAACATGCACTTACTTAGTCCTCCTGCCCCTGCTGAACATGCACTTACTCAGCCCCCTGCCCCTGCTGAAGTAACCTAACCAACATATGTTTTATTAACAAAAAACAATTTAATTATGCTAAAATTAGTACTAAAATGTGCTATGATTCCCATTAATTGCGTCTATCTTCACAATTTAACAAATTTTTTGACATTTTATCGTAGAATTGGAAAGTCCAGACCTAAGATCATTAAAATGTGATTATCCAATCCTAATCCAAGTCAAAAACCAAGTATAATGGCTTTCAATGGTGGCCATCTTGGAAAATGGCAGCCATATTGGATTTTTTTGTGTGGCTAATGTGCTTTTTGGATAAAGTGGGTCCCAAAGAATATTTGTGCCAAATTTGATGCTTGTATCACAAAGTGAACGATTATTTCACTAATCTGCCGCACTAAACAGCGATGACTCATTCGAAGACGATCTGCATGGATATATAACCACCCAGAAAAACTCAGAATGTGAGTGATAAAGTTCATTAATTGTATGAAACTTTTTTACTAGTTCATTGCAGCATCGGCTATATTAGGCTGTTATGCTAGCTCAGCCCATATGCTGTTATTTTAGTCATGTGGACTTGATTAAACGGGTAAAGATAATTCATAAACTGCTTATTTCTTACATGACTGAAGCATGTAGCCTAGGTTCAACAGTGTTTGAGGTTGCTGTGGTAAGTTCAGCTCAAAAATCAGTTTATTTTGACATACGGGAGTTAGCCTAACTGAGCTGTAGGCTATAGCACATAAGCCTATTCTGTTTTCATTTATTTTGTGATTATATAATCAAATGACACTCATGATAACTTGAAATAGAAGGACAGAAGATTGGTGACTGATGTCCACAAGCACGAATTTCACGAGACAAATTAGAACAAACTGTTCCAGTAAAAATAATCTTGCCATGTTTAAAATGCTGCACTTTTTCCCTTCATAGCCTATCTCTGGCAATTCATTTTTGGATGACTGTAGATAGTTGTATTTTAGCCTACATCTTCGTAGACAGTAGGCTACACCATTAGGCCATCTTGAGAATAAAACACTTCACAGCTGCTAACGATCATCCTCCACAACCATGAGGATAGGTAGGCTAAACGGTTGTTCATCGCCTTTTTGCTTCTTATTGTAAAACCAACTGTTAGGGCCTACACAAGTGGTCGGCATCCCGGTCAATATTTGATATTAAAATTTCAATTTTGAAGCTATTTGTAGCCTATGCAACCCGACTGTTGTAGGCTTGCCTACCACTCTCTGCAGTGCCTTGCCTACCATTCTTGCCTACCACTCTAGTTGTAAACAAACGGTCACATGACGTAGGTGCAAAACCTTAATACATTAAAATTCCATTTAACTTGACGGCCCATTCTAGCTGAAATCGCATTGGTAAAACAGGCTACCACGTTCAGCTAAAATGGGCCACGCATTTTTTGTAATTTTATTTCAATATTTTAAGATTTTCTACAACAATATAGCCATTTTTAAGAAGATACACTTGATTGAAAGATATTTTGTGAGTTAAAAGATGTAGTAGGCCTATAATATGCACGTACAAATAGACATGCTATAGGCATATCATGGGCTAGCATAGGCTAGCTTAGCATAGCATATCATAGGCTAGTCACACACACTCTCCTCAAAGTAAGTTGAGTGTATATAAGATGTATTCAAAATGTATTTAATTATATTGCAGAGAAAATGGCCAGGAGAAGTGGACTGTTATCAACTGGCCCATCTAACATGCGGCCCATTTTACCTGATTGTGATCTGTTTTGCCCAGAAGGAGGCATCTGACATTTAAACACTTCTAAAAAATATATCTATTGACAAAATGAACCACTGTTACCATAGAATTATAGCCAACAAGTACATTTAGTGAAACAAAACTGTTTTGGGGTTTTACATTTATGTTTATTATTATTTGTATGGCTCTTTCTAAATTTTGCTAAAAAGTGGCCCAATTTACCGGAGTTCACCCTACACACTGGACTCTGTTTTTACAAAGTTATTTTATTATTTGTTACTGTAAGCTTATACTATGTACTGATTACTGAAGTATCACACCTACACACAGGACTCAAAAAAAAATCTCCTGTTTTACAATGCAGCCCACTGTGGGCTGCCATGAGATGTATTTATGCTTACACTTTCAGTTGAGATTTATATGTTCATGTTCTTGTTTACTATGAAATGAAACAAGGACGTCAAGGGAGGGATCAACAAACCCAGGACATGAGTTTACATTACTATATTATCTGGATTATTTTTGTGTTTGTTGTGTGCATATTAAATATTATGTAAGTACCGGTACTGCTTATGGTTTTATATTTGGCTTGGTAGACTTCAGGATACTGCCAACTTTAAAAGTAGATCTTGGTTCAACAAAGGTTGGGCACCCCTGTTTTAAAGTTTTTGAATTGATCAAGCTGTGCACATAGACAATGGTTATCAGAGGTTTTCCTGATCCAATACAAAGAGTTTCTTTACAGAAACAGGTTTGGTTTAGATGCAGTGCTATCTGAGGTCCAAAAGACCACAGCCATCCAATATTGTTTTTCAGCTCTATCCCCCTTGTTTGCAAAGATTTCTCTGGATTCTCTAAATGTTTTATGTCCTCTAGATGAACTTGACAAATACTTCACAATGTCATGTTAAGAAGCAATAGAATTACACTGTTTCATAATTTGTGCACACAGGTTTACATAGAGTGATGAATACCCATATTCACTCCTACAGTAAGAGACCCTGCATCTCTGGGATGCTTTTTCATGCCCAATCGTGTTGCCAGCTACCATAATTAGTTGTGAAACTAATTTTCCCTCTTTCTGTTGTCTTTATCATTACACAACTTTTACACAGCATTTTGTTACTCCCGTCGCAACTTTTTCTGAAACATGTTGCTTGTATCAAATTCAATATTCACATATATTTTCCATGAAATAGTCAGATTTGTCATTTTCAACATTTGATGTTGTCCGTGTCCTTTTTGAAACTAAATATGAGTTGCAATTCAGTTTATCAGATTATTACATTCTGTTTTTATTCACATTGTACACAACGTCCCAGCTTTTTCTGATATGGGGTTCTATGACCAGTGCAGTCATAGATACGCATCATAAGTTAGTATATACTTTATATTTATTTTCTTATCGATGAGGTCAATAAGGAAGAGGAGTCGGAGTACATCAGTCAGTCAGGGTGCTGATAACCATCTGCCTATTAGAAGGGTCACTAAGTCATTAACGTTTAGTCATTAACAGCTCTCAGTTTTTGTCTCTATAGCCTTAATTATGTACCCATCCATAAATTTTGGTGCCAATCAATACTGCCACACCACCTCCATTATACACTTCCTTATACAGTAGATGGGCACATGGAAGTACAATAAATCAACATGTCACTTATTAAATAGTGATACCCTGCAATGTCCTAGCAAAGGCACAAAGACACAAACGTATACATATGAGACCTATTAAAACTCACCATTTTATTATGATAATGTTATTTTGATATGTCAAAATTACAAGTGTGTGATGGAACATAAAAACAGTTACAAACATATGTATGCATATTTACATGACATTTATGAAAAGTAACACGCTACATCTGTAATAAAAAGAAAATACAACTATGATATGAGTTATTGACTATAAATTTTACATCGTATAGTTGGTATTTTCAAAAAAAGGGTGATAGAAGTACCTAGAATGCATATAAACCGTTATAACCGGAAATCAGCACTGTTAAAGTTTAGATGAACATTACAATGGATGTGAGGCACTTGTTGAGGTTGTCAGGGTGTGAGAATGAGCAGACAGCACTGCAAAGAAAAAGAAAAGATGCAGAAAAAGAAACAAAAAATCAGGCAGTGTTTATAGAAGAATTATCAGAAGAGTACCATTTATACTGCATTTTTTTTTTCCAAAAACACAAATGTTTTTTTTCCACTACCAAGAACTAACCACGGGATAGTTACATCATCAAGCGCTGGAAGGAGAAGAAAGAAGCTTAGCTACATACATCAGTGCACCCAAGCATCAGAGAAACTGGATAAAGAAACAACTCAACTGCTATGAAAAGTAAATTCTTTTTCATAAACAATACACTCAAGAAACATGTTTATATATGCATTTCTTTTCTGTTTTTTTTTTTTTTTTAAACCCAGACAAGTCAAGAATGTATGTCTTTCTGCATTCCATAGTTATGCACAGTTTCCAAGATTGAAGGAAGATAGACTACTGTATAGCAGCAAAGTGGTTAAAAACTGAAGTCATGTTTATGCAAAGTTAACGGATAGGTTTATAATAAAGACAAAATAAAAAAAGAAGACATGAAAAATCCAAACAAAAGTAGACATCTTGCATATAAAATACAGTACACGACATGGAGTTGCACTGTGCTAGATAATGCAGAATGAAACTTTGTGGCATTAAATACAGATTCTGTATAAATATTGGTAGTCCTATGGGTGTCCTACGTTTAGCTTCTCAGCCAGCAAGTTTTGTTATGGTTGCTTAAACCTTGGTTTAGGGTGGATGAAATATGAAAAGCAGTCCAATTCAATCTGGTGCAAAACAAAAGGCATGGGGAAAATGTATGCTCAGAGATGGGTGCACATACAAAACAAACATATCTAGACAGACAAAACAAAAACAAAGAGACAGATTTGTGATCTCAGGTTATATGGTATCAGAGAACTAGGTAATGTTTTAACAGTCTGAATTCTGTATTTTATTTTTTAATATATATATTTTTACCCTCAACATAATAAAATTAGTGATTGTTTCTAGCAGCTTCATATATCAAACTTTTTAAAAGTGGAACTGCCACTGCTGTACCCCTCAGTGTCCCCTTCCCACCGCTCTCAATACAAAACTAGAAAGAAACTCTATTTAAAAGCTTACTCCTCTTCTTCAGCTCCCTCTACTTTTCAATGTGAAATAATACTAAAAGGTGACCTATGTACATAGTGCTGTCAATGTCAGCTACAGTAATATACTGACAGCAGTGATAAATACAACTCTATCTTAAAAATTTAGACTGGGATTATTATTACGGTTTAAATATAGTGTTACTTATTTACATTACAAAAAAAAAAAAGAGAGTTTGGTACCTGGGGTAACTTTTAAAGTGTCATGTTACTGACTGCGAAAGAGGTTTCTTTTCTTTAAGTGATCATAGTTGCATAGAAAGTAAAGAATGTTGTTGCTTAGGACTGAAGGGGTCTGAAAATAGCAATTTGGATTTCCCCATGCGCAAGTTTTTAAAGAGTCATGGTCGCTTCTACTGTTGTGCAGTCAAGAACAGAAAAATTCTAGAGTGAAGATAAGCTCTGCTGGTAAATGCATCAACGGTGCTAATGCATCAGTGGGTTTTGCTCCTGGAGTTGTGTACTGGAGGCTGCAACGAGGTTCACAGAGTTCACATTTAAAGCTTTTAGGCGATCATGAAAACGGCATGCCAAAATCATAGACCTGTCTACTGCACTAATGAAAGAATACCATTATGATCAGAAAATGGTAGCGACATTTCTGAACCAAGGATTACTTTAAGATTACTAGAATAATATAGTTCTATTTAAATGTACAAAATTGAATTACTTAATGATTCTTCTTTTTAAAGATTTTGCCGCTTCAAAGATTTTTCATTAAACAAAAGCCAAATAGCTTTTTGCCATCTGTTGCATGATGCTTGCATGAACTCCAATATGCTTCCATCACTTGTAATATATCTTACAGCTCCAGTGCAAAACTAGGTGGTAAATGTTTGTATTCCAAACACTTTTGGGATAAACTTAATTTAAATTAGAGATAATGGGATTTTATTTGTCACTGAACTATTCCTTTACATTACGATTCTATTACTGGGAGAACATCCATTACTGAAAATGTTTTCACTTATGCGTTAGACCTCTGGTAATCTATACATAACACAGACCAATCTCATTGGATTTTTTTCCTCATCCATTTTGTGTAACTGTACATGACAGTTGAGAGGGGTACTTTTAGAGAGGTTCTCAGGAGTGAAACTGTTGTCCCTACACACAAGGGTTCCCACACCCGAGTCATCATTATGCTTTATGTGTGTGTGTGTGGGTGGGTGGGTGGTGGGGGGTTCTGTATGACACACAGTCAAACACAACTCACATATCACAAAAGAAGTGCAACACACATAAACTAGACATGGAAAAATTAACGTTCCGAAGTACTGGGTGACTCAACAGTGGGGTTCAGGAGATGCATTATATAAGGCTATACACATTTCAAACTAAGAAATGTTTGTTTAAAATTACAGTTGTTTATTCTTCGTAATGTGTATGGTATATTATTGTTAGGTGCACAACCAGGCACAGACAAACCATGAAGGTGTCCACAACGGCATGGAGTACTTAGATTCTCCATTTCAATCTAGGTGCTTTGATGAGGGGAGATTAGACTACTTAGAAGATCTACCATCAGCATGGCTAATGCTGAGGGAGCAACAATAGCCAGATTCTCTCACATAAGCCTAATTGTAAGTGCCTCTTTTACAACAAAGGGTGTGTGAGGGTCTCCTCATCTTCACCCAAACAATAACAATGACAAATAAAAAATAATAATAATTACTCCTACAAACAATTTGTTCAAATGAAAATCTAAAATTAAAAACTTGCTGGTTGAGCCAACTTTTTGTTTGGAAATGGTCTCTGAGCACAAAAGCTGAGGGAGAAAACAAAATGTTGTTTCATTCTGAAACGCACGCGCAACGGGGCAAACAACACTGACAGCACGGGGCAAACAACACCAGGAGAGCTGCAGCTGGGAGGTTGGTCTTGTGAATATTGGGCAACGGGGCACTATCTTCATTCCTGACAGTAGGACATAACTTTTTTTCTTTTTTTTATATCCCCCTTAGTCTTCTGAGGGAGGTGACCAATGTGTTACCAGTTTCCCTTCAGGATTAAATAATCCAATCATACTCCACTGGAATGCAAGTAAATGGTCCAAAACTATGTTGTCAATACGGGGATGGAAGTCCATTCGACATCTAAGAACCGTCAAAAAGCTATTTCAGACGACACCCTTCAAAAACAATGGTGTTACTGTACTTGAACGGTCATTGAAAAAGGCGAAACAAGGAAACGTATGTACATCCACCATAGACATAAGAAAGGATAAAACATCTCTGCACAGCTAAAACACAAGAAGGGACTTCCTGTTAATGTATCACTAGAAGCCATTTGGGTTACCTTATATGGAAGGGAAAAAAAACATACCTAGTGCACTTTTTCTTCTGTCTAAATGATTACACTGTCAGCGAATGCTTAAGTCAGAAAAGAAAGGCCACGGTTATCCAACTGCAAAGTCACAAGAAAAAGCAAGAACAAATCCCTTTTAGCATTTTAACTCATACAGTATATTTTTCTGTAAGCACAACTGGGTACGGAGTTCCATTTTTTGTAATTATCTTCATATGTTATGTTTTTTGATCTCTGTACAAAAAGGAAAAAATGACAGTATTCCTTCACGAAGATACACATTACTTTCATGAGTCTGAAATGGTGGCCTGTTTGTTTCCATGTTCAAGTTTATGCAAGTGTGGATGTTGAATGAGTGTGTGTAAGCCTGTGTGTGTGTGTGTTTGTGTGTGTGTTCAGAAATATCTCCACATCTGGTAATCCTGGAGCTTCTCCATTGCGCGTTGAAAGCCTCCGTTGACACAAAGAGCCTTCCAGATCCACTGAAGCCTTTCCTGTTGGGGCTTCCGCTGCGCCCCCCAAACAAATCTCTAAAAGCCTTCCCGACGGCCTGGAGCGGGAGAGAGGAGACCCCTCTCCCTCAACCCGTTTTTTTCCAAGGCCAACGGGGAGCAAAGAGGGACAAACTACAAAGATGCTGACGTTTTTTTGCTCTTCCGCACCACTCAGTCCTTTTTGTCGTTTGTTTTTTCCTAAATTCCGAGAAACAAAATCCTCCGTGGTTGCATCGTTGTTTTTTTTTTTTTATAATTCCCATAGGTGGGCACGTGGCGACTTTCCGCGCGGGAGGGGGGGGGGGGGCAAATGTTGTTGCCGCTCAGCCGGCCGCCTTGTGCTTGCCGCCGCAGCAGTGGCACGCCTCGCCGCAGTGGTGGCACAGGCGCAGCGGCAGGTAGCAGCACATACACGGCGCCACCAGCGAGAGCGCCAACAGCGCCGCCCAGCGCAGGCAGAACTGCTCGTCGGACGTGTCGCACGAGCAAGGGTCCGAGAAGTCGCCCTCAGAGTCGGACATGCAGTGGTAGAGCAGGCTCTCGGCGCACAGCATGCAGCTGACGCGGTGGATGCACTGCCGGATGGGGTCCGGTGCGTCCGGGCACTGGCCCCGCCGGTTGTCCTGCCGGTTGAACATCTCGCGGCAGTAGAGGCAGCGCGAGCGCTCGCCCTCCTCCCGGCGCCGCCGTGACGCCTTGCCCTTGAGCAGCGGCGACGGCTGTTGCGTCTTCACTGGCTCCTTGTGCCCGTGGCCGCCCCCGATGCCGCCCACCCCGCCGAGGCCTCCCCCCACGCTGCCCAGGGAGCCCTCTGGGTACAGGTAGGAGCAGGGCTTGGACTCGTGCTCGTCACGCTCAGCTTCCTGCCTCCACACCACCGGGTGGCGATAGTCCTCGTAGCCCCGGATCAGCACGTCCTTGCGGGGGTTGATGCGCACAATCTCCTCCTCATCTGGGTGGAAGGTGACGTGGCGCTGGGAGCTGAAGGAGACCTGGAGTGTGAGAGAGAGAGAGAGAGAGAGAGAGAGAGAGAGAGAGAGAGAGAGAGAGAGAGAGAGAGAGAGAGAGAGAGAGAGAGAGAGAGAGAGAGACTCTGAGCTGATGGTGCAGTGCAGACCGATTTGCAGAAGACACCCACACAATGATGCTATGAACATATGGCCATAACTCATCGCAGAACAATAACAAAGCTTTTTCCCCGCAGGGGCCTTTTCTTCTAGCAACACAGAAGATCTTAAATGTAGCTAGAGGTAGGGATTTACATTTAAGACATTCAACAAGTAATCTGAGAATAGATAAACAAGCTTAAGTGCTTTTGAAACTGTGCCCAATTATTATTTACATGGCCTACTTTTTAAGACTAGCCTACACAAACACTTCCTGATAAGAGTTGGATCGACACGTTTTAATACAGTCTACTCTAAACCAACAGAAAAATGCTCTTCAGCATGAGCAGGATGGAGAGCCTTGTGAGGAGGGACATCAGACCTGGGGTGGCAGGTAGCGGCGGTGGGAGGTGGGGAATTCATCGAAGGGCTGGGTGCGCACGTAACAGCCGCGGAGCTCGCTGGGCATCATGCCCCCGTGGGGTGAGAAGGGCTCCTTCATGGGGCTGCAGATGGAGGGTGGCTCTGTGGGCACCTGCAGCACGCACAATCAAACAAACAAACAAACACACAAACACCCAGTGAGAAGTGTGAAATCACTACACTTCAGACAGAACACACATTATTGTAGCTAAACCTATTACTACAAATTACTAATATACTACCCGGATATATTTGTGAGTATTTTTATGTTTTGTTAACATTTTACTATGAAAGATTCCACACCCCACTTTACTAAACCAAACAAAAGCAGCACAAACAAATAAACACACTCAAACGGAATAATGAGGAAAGGGCAAACATCTACAGCAGTCAGGTCAGGGAAAGCTAGGTACCAACACTATCAGGGTCAAATTCTTCTTTATAGGAAAGTTCTACTCATGTCTAACTTCAATGAGCACTGAATTGCTTACACAAAGCTGGAAAAAAGGCTAATGATGAGCGTATTTGAGATGAAGCCTTCTGCTGCCCACTCCCTAACTGTCCACAAGGTGGAGCTCTGTGCCTAGGAAACACGTGTGCTGCTGGATGACTCCACACCTTCTGTGTGAAGAACTTTCGAGTTCATGTCGTCCTTGCACACGTTCCTAGCATTTCTTTTTCCTTTTTTTCCCTTCTCCGCCTTTCTGTGGGTGGGTGGCAGAACTAGGGAGCTGTGACTGATGTACACCGAGAACCTTTGAACGTGCCAAATGCAAGAATCCATCACTCCCGACACCAGCGCATTCCTCCCAGTGACAAATCCCTTCTTCACCAGCTCCCAGACATCATTATTCTATAATACAGACTTTATCTAAATATGGCTGAAAGGACGAGAAAGGTCAAATTACGCACGCCTCCTAATATTCTGATATTTCATGGCACAGATGAAGGGAGGGATAGTGAGGAACTAAAAAGGAGATCAAATGCAAGAAATTAATTTTGTGCTTGCACATGTGCACACACAATATGATTTTGAATATGTAACCTTGATGCATAGAGAAGATGTTAAGAGTTGACTGCACTTGACCAGTGCAGTCAACTTTTTGACTGCAACTTTTTATGGTGGATACCGGTCAACACACACACCTACCCACCATCCTTCCTGACCAAATGTTCACTATGTCAATGACAACATGGGTCAGTGATGACTGCCTTACAGGTGAGGCATCCGGCATCATGAAGGACACCCATCTATAGATTGTCCACTTAGTTTCTGTGCCGACTTCTCTCGTGCTGCACCAGCGCTAGCTAGCATCAGAGGGAGGCCCTGTGTGTAAACATGTGCCAAACGGCTTTGTCTTTGCCCCCTCGCGCCGTATCTCTCGCACGCAAACACATGCAAACCTACTTGCGCACGTGTACGTGCACACTTTCACCCTTTCTATCTTTCTTTCGCCCCATCACACACACACACACACACACAGACGCCCACGCCACCCACGTCCTGGCTTCTTTGCGCTCCGTGTGGAGGAGGCTGCTGGCACTGGTTCGTCGATGCCGTGCTTTGTGTGTGTGTGTGTGTGTGTGTGTGTGTGTGTGTGTGTGTGTGTGTAGTAGCCCACGCCAGTGTTTTTAACGCACAGCGGAAATCTGGTTTGCTCCCAGCTGCTGCTACAGTAATTACTGTCCTGTGGTTGCTAAGAGATGCTTCCTTCGACTTCTTTTTTTTCACTCTCCTATCTCTCCCTCCCCCTTTTTTTTTCTTCGTTCTCTTTTCCCCCCACTCCGTCGTTCTCTGCCATTACTCCGTATACGTATCTCTATTCCCACCTATTCTGGAATGCAGCATGCCGTGTGAGTGTGCGTCACAGACAGAGCAGAGAGCATGGGGGAAGAGAGAGAGAGAGAGAGAGAGAGAGAGAGAGAGAGAGAGAGAGAGAGAGAGAGAGAGAGAGAGAGAGAGAGAGAGAGAGAGAGAGAGAGAGAGAGAGAGAGAGAGAGAGAGAGAGAGAGAGAGAGAGAGAGAGAGACAGACAGACAGAGAGAGAACGCACAAAAAAGAAAGGGAAACGTATGGACACGGAGTTAAAGCGAGAGCATGTGTGAATGAGCACATGAGTGAGTGAGGGAGAGCGTGGCCAATGAGTCTGCCGGGACAATGTCATAAACCAGATCCAGCTGGAGAAACGTTGCCCAGAACTTAAAAAGCCAGATGACAGCTGTGTGTGAGTGTGTGTGTGTGTGCGCGCGCAAATGTGTAGGAGTTTAGGGAGAAAAAAAGAGAGGGGGGGGGGGTGTATTAAAATGGGAAACAGACTTGGAGCTCTTCTAGCAGTCCAGATTTTTGCATGGTCCTACCCCTATATCAGGCAGATAGCGGTGAATGTGGACGCTCAAAAATAGCCAGCTTGTGGCTAACAGCTAACAACTCACAGCTAGCATCCTGGACATTATGGAGAAGAGTAGAGAGGCAGTCCAAAGCCCACAGAGCCTGGACACTCACACAACTAGCCACACTTAAGCCTCAATCCTATGACAACAGGTTGTGAAGTAGTTGAGCAGATGTGAATCTGTGGTCACACAGGAAGAGACATGAAAATAGAGAAGTGATTCAGGCTAAAATTCTCTCTTTTCTGTGAAAGACAAAGAGGCAAGTTAGAGGGGTATTGCATGTGTGTGGTTTACAGGATTTGCCTTTTTGATGAAACTGTTGAGACTGATAAGACCGGCATAAACACAAGCTTAACTTTGGCTCACCACTTCCTAAACAGGGTTTAGAACATCCAGCTTAAAAATCCCTCAAAGGTTCAAAAAAACACAGGTCTTGACTGCGCCAATTAAAATGATCACTACCTCCCAAATCACGAATGGATGATGTCTTTACAACATCCAGAACGACAGAAAGAGTAGCAAAGGAGTTTGTGAGAGGAGAGAGAGAAAGCGCTGAAGCCAACAGGGCCCCTTGGCTGCAGTTAAGATGGCTGCAATCACACAGGGAAGAGAAGGGAAGAGCGAGACTCAACGCTCCTGTTCCCAGTGGTCCAACCTTCTGGCTGCTCCGTTGGTTCACATGTGTGGGGCTATCGCAGGCATTCACACAACTCTGTGGCATTCCTGCTAAATAGCCCATGTGTGGCTCTTTCAGGCCAAAAAAATCGGCTGCTGGTGAATTTATCCAGCAGCTCATGGAGTTCCATGGGAGAAGCGTTCCTTCCCCCTTACTCGCGCTCTCTCTCCCTCACATTAGACTAGATTGTGGGCTCACTCTCCTCTCTCTGTGCAACTTGGCAGCAGAAGAAATGGCTTTATCAGAGAGCATCAATGCCAAAACGGTGTCAGAAACAGGCACTGTGTTGCACAGTGACATGTTAAATCACTGTGTGTGCATGTGTGCTTTTATGTGAGTGTGTGTGTGCGCGCCCTTGATGGTGTGGTGTGTGTGTGTGTGTGTGTGGGGGGGGGGCTTAGGTCACTGCTGGGCTGTGGGTGTTGAGCAGGAGGAAGACTGTGGTCTGCAGTCACAAGGAGACGGCAGGATGTGGGTCTTGGTGTGTGTGTGTGTGTGCGTGAGTGTGCGCGGGGTGGGAGTTATTTGAGCCTTTGCTGCTCCAGAGCTGCAGCTGGACTGTGAGACAATGTGTGTGCGAGTATAAGTGTGTACGAGTGTGCATGTTGGAGGGGGTGGTAAGGCCACGGTTCCAGATGCCAGGGCACTAACGTCTCTGAGCTGTGAAAACGCATACCATACCTGGGCCTGGGTCAAATCAGATTACACAAGTCTCTCCCAGTGACCAAGACAATATGAGCATGAAGCTGCCAACCCTTTCAGTATGCCAAGTGATATGTTTTTTTTTTTTTTTTTTTTTAAATCACAATCTTCAGGAAAAAATGTTTCATGATCCATGTTTCATATACCATGAATGTGATCTGATTATTAGAAATGATAGAAATGAGAAAAAGAGGAACTAGGAAACCACAAACACCTTCACACTTCTAGAGGGCAAGATAAAAAAAGAAAGCCATTTTAATTAGTTTACGGTCGAATTTCGAGAAAAGGGCTTTGGCTTTGTGCCAGCTGGTGCTTGTGTCGTTTCGTGGTCTGCCTGTGTGCGGCTTTCGCTCTGAAACACTGCAGCGCTTCGGTGACTAAGTGTTTCGTCCGTTCCCAGGCCTGCAACCCTGCGTGCAGTCTGATGCCATGTCACCATGGCGACACTCTCGGCAGCTTTGCTGCCGCTGCCTCCCCCTGCCTGCTCTTCTGCCGCCTAGCAACAGTCGAGCCACTGGGCTTCCTGTATCATTGATCTCAGGTGATCTCCGCAGGAGCAGCTTTTCCCAGCGATGTCTCTGCGAGCTCTGTGAATGAAGAGAGCAGGAGGAGGGGGATGGCTACCGCTGCTGTTGCTAACTAACCAACACCCCCTCGCATTCACATTTTCTGTAATACATTCATCCATTTAGTACACTGCTTACATCTTTGCTTCATAAACACTGCTCATTGAGAAGTAAATCAAATTCCAGCCAGAATTACTGTACACCGATAAGGATCATACAGTGTTTATTTCAAAACAGGTCTTGTCCAAATGCCAAGGGTCAACACATTGCAACTGAATGTACTCCTCACATTCAATTGATATGCTAACAACTTGAACTATTATGGCAATTTCATTAGCACAGAATTGTGGTGAAAAACAAAAACAGATAGAAGGTTGTTATTTCGTACTAAGATGACAAGTGATGAACGTTTTTTGATGGTGCCTTAGTCCCTCTCCCCTGCATTGATTTGACATCTGTCTTTTAAATACAGCGGACAATGTGTGTCAAAGCTCAAATCACACTAAACCTCATGAGTTTACAAATAACAATATGACCAGGGTTTATGATAGCCAGTAATTGCTAGCTTTAAATATCCAGTAATAATGCTTATACCAAACTAAACAAAACAGAATGTATCCAATCATGTTTCATTTTCTTTGAAGCTTCAGGTTGAGCTCCACCCTACAGAGCCTTTAGCACCACATCAGAAGTGGCAACAAACTGAAAATCTCATTTGGATTGTCAGAAACATCAGAATCCAGCTAATCAAAATGGTTCTATTTCTACAAGGTGGTCTAATCTATTGGAAATATCAGCAGCTCTCCCGATTTGTTTGATAGAAAAATTCAGACATCTATCTATTTATATATTCACAAATTTAGCTGCCTATCTTATATACATTACAGTTGCATTTGTAACATAGATTGCTATTTAAACAACTAGATTACGGTACCCAAAAAGTTTTGGATATCGAGAACTCAACAGGACACACCAGATGCCAGACAAACTAGTTTGTGACACAACAGATCACAACAGCGTGTTTGTGTTCTGAAGGCCAAGGAGAGGCAATGTGCCTATGGCGCCAATGCACTGGTCAAACTGCAGTCTGAGAGCACTGGAAAACTAAAATGCAGCCAATTTACTCACAAGATACCAGGTTAAAGTGCCGCGCCAAGCACAATCTCACACTGTATCAGATATCCCCCACAAATCTTTGATCATCTTCATATTGAAATAAAAGCATGCACTATGGGACAGAAGCCAAGGGGATGAGTGGACTTCCCTTACTAAAGAGACCAATGGTTTAGTTTTACTTAAGGGACGTGGAGGATTGCAATGAAGTATTCTGTCAGTTCAGACTTATTTATCAAGTCCATGTATTGACCATCCTGTTGCTAACCATTTGGGCAAGAGCAAGGTAAAAGAGAGTAAATTATGAGAACTGTTTAAATTCAACTTTAATATCTCCAAGATTAAAGTAAATCTCCACATAGCACTTTGTATAGGCCTCTCTACACCTAATGTTGTGGCATATTAAAGTGTAATTCCAGCGAAAATTGACCCAAGGGTGTTTTTCTGCATTAAAATACATCAAATAAGTGGAGACCGTATTTTTTGTTGATCAACCATTACAGAGCTTGCTCCGGTATACACTATAGCCCCAAATAGCAAACAGTGGATTAGTTAAGGGCCATGAGCGAAACGCTTCCCAAATAGCATTTTTTAACCAGTAATATTGTTCAAAACAGCATCAAACCTCATCAGTAGCTTGCTCAGGGTCCCTACACATAAAACGAAGCACCAACAACGTAGTTAGCAAACCCAGAGTTTATTACAGAAGACTAAAAGAACACTTACCAACTGTCCCGTCCGACCAAGTCCGTATAAGGCATTTTCCTTCCGGCAATAAACGTCATGCTCCATATGAGATCTCAGTCTTCTGTGAGATTAAGTCTTCTGTAATAAACTCCGGGTTCGTTAACTACGTTGTTGGTGCTTCATTTTATGTTTAGGGACCTTGAGCAAGCTACTGACAAGGTTTGACGCTGTTTTGAACAATATTACTGGTTAAAAAAATGCTATTTGGGAAGCGTTTTGGTCATGGCCCTTAGCTAATCCAATGTTTGGTATTTGGGGCTATAGCGTATACCGGAGCCAGTTCTGTAGTGGTTGATCAACAGAAAATACTCCGTGGCCTATTTGATGTGTTTTAATGCAGAAAAACACCCTTGGGTCAAATTTCGCTGTAATTACACTTTAACATTTATTGGTGATTTTAAGTATTTGGGGCTCCAGTGACACAAAACCCAAAATAAAAAAATAAAAAGTTCTCTCATTGTCTCCATCTGCAGTGAGTTCCAGGCTAGACACACAAAGCCATAAGAGTCTAAAGCCTTACCTGTAGTCCATCTTCAGGAGTGTCTGAGTCGCTGTACACTGGACAACCTGTGGAGGAAAACATGCACAGAGTTAGACATGACTTTAGCTATTCACATTTAAATATTAGCATGGAAGAGCCTGCTATAAGGGACAATTACTCCATCAGACTAAATGAGAGACGGCTCAAGTGACTGACTCTGGAGACTCTGAGACCATTTCAATCTGCAGTAAATCACATTCCTCTCTGAGGGTGAGTGAGGGGAAAACTATCCCAACATTCTTAGTAACATTGCAAGCAGGCTGCACAGAGAAAAAGTTGCCTGTATTGTAGCATTTCATGTTCAGAGTTTAGGCCATGTTGACTGAGTGGATGGTTAGCAACAACAACAAAAAAGAGGCAGGGAGAGGGTCAGTGGGAATTTTGCTAGAAAAAGAAAAATAGAAAAAGGAAAATATCAGGGAAAAAACAGTTAGTGGTTTGTCTGCACAGATATGCCTCGAATTTTAGACCATATACTTGATCTTGTGCATTGGCAGATAAAGTAGTGAATGAGGGGGGAGAGAAAAGAGAGAGACAGACAGACAAAAGAAGAGAAAGAACGAAAGGCTGAAAGATCGAGAATGAGAGAGAGGCCAAGAGACAGAGCAAGACAAAAAGCAGTAGGAATAGAGAGAAAATGAGTGAGAGTGAAGGAAAGGGAGGGGTAGAGAGAGAGAGAGAGAGAGAGAGAGAGAGAGAGAGAGAGAGAGAGAGAGAGAGAGAGAGAGAGAGAGAGAGAGAGAGAGAGAGGCTTCAGCTTCAGGCTCCCTGCAGCACGACTCCTCCAATGCCAAGCCACTGTTCTGGATGAGCCATGTGCGCCGTTGCCGTGGTAACAGAGCCGTGCATAGCTGACACACACTGCGGGTCCGGGCAGCGGTGCGATGCAACAGGAATACAGAGGAACCTGCTCACTCTCTCGCGTTCTCCCTCCCTCCCTCTCTCCCTTTTTCTCTAGCTCGCGCGCTCGGGCAGCATTACACAACACGCCCGTGCCTTAACTACTCAAGAGACGGACACTGGTTGCCTGGCTGGCCCGCAGCTCTATGCTGAGGCGCTTCAATGTGGCCACTTCAGCGGACTTGGCCCTCGGGAAAAAAAATATCACAACAGAAACGCCACATTGACAAAGTCCAGAGGATAAAATGTTCACTCCAAAACAACCCCCTCAGCACACATTTTTTAGAACTAAAAGCTGTTCAAAGTCAAACATCCCTCCTAGTGCAGATTACACAAACTAAGATTTTGGAGCTAACTAGGAAAAGAACTCCTAAAAATAGGCTGTTTGTGGTATAGAGTCTGAACTCCAAACAAATGTCGTAAGTAGACATAAATGTGTGCTAAATATCTATCTATTTATTTACAAGGATGTAGAAACATTTGTTTTCAACACTAAGAGTAATTGGCCATCCCACCACAACAAGATTGAAGATGACCTCAAATGTCCCAAGTCTCCTGTCCAGCTGATGTGATATCCATTTCAAACAAAAGGGCAGCATCATCAGGTCCAAAGTGTGAGTGTAGAGGAGTCCATGGCCTGGCCAGATGTTGTGCAACATCGGTGTGGTGCAGGGGGTCTGCTGAGCAGGCTGTTTCCATGCTAACCACTAGCCTCACTGTTTCACTTTCCTACTCTCAATGCTGTGAGCACCTGACAGTCCCATGACATACTCTTTCCCTTTCCATGTTCTTCTGTTGATCGTTCAACTGATGGGCAACATCCCAGACATTGATATAGTCCAGTGGTCTCAAACTCCTGGCACACAAGACAGCCCCTTGGTCAATTTGGATTTCTAAAGAGATTCAGCCTGCACATCAATTTTGTGTTCCGCTAAGCTACTGAACTGACGAAAAAATATTCTAAAGCACCATTACACCACCAAACCTAAAAGAGCAGCTTATGAGAAAATAGACAACAACGTCTCTCAGTAGAATTTTTCCCCAGAGCCAGAAAAGAATGTGATACAGTTGTGAAGCTATAATATGGAAAGCAAAGCCATAGCCAAATTAATTTAATGAGGAACACTTTCTGAAAGACTGAAAGTTACTGTTGCAGGTTGTGGATATTCTGCCCAGAAAAGGCATGTTATTTAGAAAGTAAACATCAGTCTCCAATAACCATGACAACAATGGCAGAACATACAGTACAAATTGATGGACAGGTGTGCACTAAAGCAAGAGTTGCTAACATTCATTCACTTAATAAAAGAGACATAGGCTAATGTCAAACCTATACTAAGCTTTGCTAGGCACAGGGTCATTATAGGTCTCAAGATAGACAGAAAGACAAGTACAACAAGCCTAGATCAAAATTAAATTATTGAAACATCCAATAGCCTGCATTGGTGCCAGTAAACAACTGACAAAGTTAAATGTTTTGCCATCCTAAAAATTCAACCTGTTTGGTATTTGTAACTACCCGAAAAGAGATTCCCAATACTTTGAATCCCAAAACTGAGGCTTTGTATGACTTCGGGGGGACAGCTTTCTTCACTCTTGCCAGCCCAGTCTAAAGATGCCATTTTCATAGATCACAGACTTATTTCCGTCTAACATATGCAGAAGATGTAGCCTCATGAAGATTGCGGCCCCAATCAAACAATTACCCTTCATATCCTCTTGCCTAACTTGGGACTTTGTTGCTTAGTGTAGATTGACAGAATGACTGTGCGTCCCTGGTACCAGAGACCATAGGAAACGTTACTTAGAAGTTTAACATGGTAAAGACCCACCTTGCTTAATGTCCTCCAGGGCTCGGCGTATACCCCTGTCGAAGGCTCGCGCGTCAGCCGGACTCTGAAAGGTCAGGCCAAACTTCTTGTTGTCAATCCGCCAGTGGTGGAAGATGGGATTGACTTTGTTGTAGACCAAGTCCCTCTTGATGTTACACTCCAGCACAATCTGAACATAAAAAGGGACATGAGGCTTACACTTGGGCCTTTTCATGATCAGAGTCACCACTCAGTTATTGGAGATGGAATACAAAAAACATGTGGCTGACACATTGTAGATTACAGTAAAGGTATAATTTCATTAATATGTTAAAAAAAAGACAGCAGTCTGTGCAATGGTACTGATACTTTCATTGTGACGCCTGAATTCTAAATTTGGAATTCAGCATTTGGAAGTCCTCCATATGCCACACTACTAAGGAATATTAATTGTTAAGTCTCAGGCAATGGTATGGGGCCTATGAAAGCAGTCAAAGCCTGCGTTCAAAAGCCCATTATTAATAAAGACCTTTCAATTGGCTCCAGGCCTTCCTATGAGCAGATGAAATGAAACCAGAGATGCCTATTAGTCTTTGGGGCTTAGTGTGCGAGTGTGCTTGGTGAGTGTGTGTGCCTGTGGTGTCGGTATGCAGTTCAATGTGTATGTGCATGTGTGTGTATGTATAGCATTCTCAAATAGAGCAAAACAACCCCTGTGTAGCTTTCTCCTCAGAGTAAAGCATGTCATTCAAAGCAAAGTTCCCTCCCTTTTTGACGTTGACGCACAACATACTTTTGCATTTGTCATAATTCAAACCCAAACAAGGAGCAACTAAGCCCAAAGCCCCAGAGGGGGTGGCTTTCAAACAGGGCCTCCAGAGCATTTCTAACTTCAAAAGCCGGAGGTGTCAGGAGGTTGGCTAACCCCTCAAATAAACTGACTGTAAGTGGATTAGGGCCAGTAAATGCCCTAATGCAAGGGCTAGGCCAATCTGCTTGTAATGTGAGCTGGTTAGTCCTCTGGGCGCGCGCACACACACACACACACACACACACACACACACACACACACACACACACACACACACAATCGCCATGCTAATCTGCGTCGCCCGCTAAGGCTAACTGTGCAGGTTAGCTGGGTACTGCAAACAGGGGCAGGTGCACGTGCACGCTAATAGTTTTGCTCTGGTGTTTTTGGAGTGTGTGTGTATGTGTGTGTGTGTGTGTTTGAGTGTGTGCATATGTAGCCTGTGTGGCTGGGTGAGTTGAGCCCTATGTTTACTCAGTCGCGCACAGGGCCGGGGTGTGTGGGGCGAGGCTGGGTAGTTTACGGGTGGGGTGGGGGGGGGATCTACCAGGCAGCCTGATTGTGAGGGCGAGACTGAGTGGAGCCAGGGAGAGTCAGGTGAGCACAGGCGCAGCAGAGGAGGAAGTATCCCCGTTACAGCATACGAGGACGACACTCTACACCGCATTCCACCAGGCGGGGAGAGCCACGGCGCAAAATGAGGAAGAGAAAGAGAGAGGGGTGGAAACACAACAGCAGAAACCCTGACTGGGGTGAACTAGACATGGTGTCCTTTGGAGGGTGTGTGTAAATAATGTATGTATGAATGTGTGTGTGTGTGTGTGTGTGTGTGTAAAAGAGGGAGCGAGAGAAGCAATGGAAAAGACAGATAGAGAGACTGTAGCTGAATGGGATTCCAGCTGAGTGTCCATAGCCGCTGTGTTCAGCACTGGGATGGAGGGGGGGGGCTCACCGAGATGAGTGATGGCCAGTGGACCCACAGTCGAATCATGGAAGCACAGGACCAGCAAGGACTCTCCCAGAAATCACAAGCATCCACAGCTCAAATGATCATTCTCTCTTTTTTCTTCTTTAACTTCCTTATTTCAATACCCGTTATGGTTGCATCGTTTAGTGCTCCAATCTGTGATGGACCCCCCCCCCCCCCCCATTTCCCATTAAAAGCTATTTGACATGTAGTAATTGTGTAGCCAATTAAGCTCGAGTCCTTAACATGGGAACATTAAGTGAGTGCAGGCACACTGGGAGGCTATATTTGGCACCAGCTGACTCATCAGTACACCCTGTACCGCATCGTTACACACGTGTAGGCAGATCGCCCCTCCGACACTGTTGTCATCAGCTCTCGCTCTCTCTGTCCCTCTCTTGCGCCGTCTTAGTCCTTGAGTCAGGGTCTGTCTTTGCATATTCAAGTCTTCTTGCTGGTCTCTTTTTTTTTGTATGTCTTTGCCTTTGTCCCTTCCATTATTTTGCTCATTCTCTCCTGTCTCTTTCACACTGTATCCTCTAATCTATGCCTGTGTGTGTGTGTGTGTGTGGTTGTTTTCCCTATCAGCAAAAAATGGAAGCATTTCTAAAGGAGAAAATGATCGTGATCATCTGAGCACATTCTCTTAGAGCTGGTTTGCAGCAAGACACCTCATGAGTAACCTCAGGCTCGGTAAATAAAGTGCATCCAGCATGTTACCACTAGTGTTCACGCGTGCCCTTTCTTCCTCCCTGGCCCTTGTTGCGTGACAGTTTTGAGTTTAGCTACAGTAGATGCTGTCCTAACTGGGAAGGCTAGTGGAGAGGCTAATCCCGTACACAGGGCTATGTTTGTAAAGGGTTACAATACATTTCCTGTGTCCTCTTCTGCAGCTCCACAACACTTAAATACTGCGGCAGAAGCAGGGACGAGGCAGTGAATCATCCTTTTTGAACTCCCCCGTGAGCCGTGCAGAACAGAAACGCAGTGAGCTCTATCGGGGGCTTGTGAGCGTAAAGAAACAGCTACTACCGGGTAAATCTAATCCAGGCCTGGATTCACCTCATGCGTCCAGCCAGCCCATGAGCAATCCTCAACCCCATGTACGCACATAAATGCAAGCAAGCAAGCAAGCAAGCAAGCAAGCACATACACAAACACACACACATTCTCACACACTCACATTCACACACAGGGAGTCTCGTTTGCTTGATGAGATCACGCTAGTTTACCCAGGAACTGGCAGCAATTCTCAGGTACCTGTGCTGTGGAAGAGAGCCAAAGGCTCACTTCCTCCGGGGGTTGAGGATATGACGCCAAAGCGTCACCCTTATGGCTGTGCAACTCCTCACCCAACAAGCACACTTTCGACTGGGTGTAGATCTAGAGTGGTGCCTGCATGTGTGAGGTAGGTCACGTGGGACAGCGTGCTGAGGTATGTGTGAAAGTTGTAGGCACGACTCAGCGCAGCTTACCGACTTGTCTTTGAGCCGCTCCCCCTGGATAAGGAAGTCGGCCCCACCGCCACTGCCATTTCCACCAGTACTCCCATTGCCGCTGCCGCTGCTGTCGTCAGTCCGACTGACTCTGTGGACAGTGACGCAGCTCAAGCCTCCACCCCCCAGGGGGAGCCACCCTCCGCTGGAGTCGTCCCGTGTCATCACCACTGCTCTCACACGTGCGTAACTGTCACTGTGGGGAGAAAGACGGAAAATATATATATATATAAATTATATATAGCGCATACAACAACTACATGCAAATGTGCACATGTCTAGGTTCACATGACAGTAAGAAGGATCGATGACTACTCTAAATGCCATATGAACACAATATAGTTTCCAGAGGGAAACATAAACCTCACACAATTTAGGCCTACATCTATTGTGCTCAACAAGACTTAAAAACATTGAGACATTTTTATTTTTTTATTATTAAGGAATGGTACGCAGGGGTCTTAAGCAACTAGTTTTGGCATCATAAACAAATGTATCTTGATATATGGCCATGTGAAAGACACACCAGTCGTTCTCACCAGCTGCTGAGGACTTGACCAACAGAATTGCCAAAATAGACTCATTAGCATGCTAACAAGCTTTTATCTGTGTGGTTGTTGGTGTTTGCATGGTTTTGCATACCTTTTAGATAGTTGCCTGGCTAGTTTTATACCAAACACTTTTTAGTGCTACGTTAAGCATGATTTCCAGCATTGTACTAAATTGCTGTATGACTGACTGGAGAATTTCACTCGTGTGCCACTGGAAAATGCTCAAAGTTCACAGCAAGCAGCCTTTTACAGATCCCCTAGTGACACATTAAGGAAGGTGGGCAGAGAAAGGAGGGGGGATTTGACCTCTGAAGACATCCTATGCAACGTGCCACTAATGTTACATCAGCTGCTTTTTTATCTTGTAGAAAATTGATGGTGACAGCAGGATGCACCCCCCCCCCCCCCTCTTCCGTGGCCAAACCGGTCAGAGAAGCGCTAATTAGGGAGGTCAATAACTCAGAGGATAGTTTCCAATAGTGTGCTCAACCATGTGAGAAACTAATGCGAATGAAACAAACTAGCTTTTATGTAACATCAGCACAGTGGCACAGGGACGAGGTTCCCATCGGTTAGAAATTAACCTTGCTTATCCGCCTTTCTCTTATTCCTGTCCTATAAAAACTGCTACTTGTCTGGTGACTGTTTACCAACCTTCCGCTCAAGATCAATGGCCTGGTTAATAAAAACAGGGCAGTTGTTCTGGCCACCAAAGTCAAACAGGGTCACACAGCCTTAAAACACCCCAACGACAACAAAAAAATGAGACGGGTGTGGAGATAGTTAGTTTCTGACACTTCAGAATTGAAAATAGAGAGAAAAATAAATATCCATTCAAACTGTTTCAGTCTTAATCTATTTTGCTACAACATAGGTGTGCATCAGTGACAGTGTCTTTAATGCCACGTTGTCCACAGTTTTGAACAGGACACCATTTCCAATGTTTCCCAAATCTTAGCTAGACTGAGTGTGGATCAGAGCAGCTAAATAAAAAAATGAAAAAAGTAGTAAATTAAAATACTATCGATGAAAGCATCATTCTTTAAATTCATTCTGAAATGTGCTAAGCCTCTCCTGGAGCTGACAGCATGTTCCTTCACATTCTTCCTTTTCAGGTGGTCGAAGAGATTTGTCATTTTACCTCCGGAAGTCTCAACTTTTTCCCAAAAAAGTTCACAGATAAATTTGCTTAGAGAAATATGTGACTGTGGCCGAACTATTGCCCCACTACTTACTATTTTCTGGCACCGGCTCCTCAGCCTATGAATGACACGTGACATAATTTGCCCATTAGATGGCTATGCTGGCCATCATTCTGTTGGTTTGTCAACACACCATGTGTCCACTAAATGTTTATGTGACGCTTGAATACATTAGGAAGCCGTAAAATGTCACAATCTTGCCTGAAAAATAGATTGTGGACGTCTGCATGTCCAATTGCCACACTCTCTTGTGACTCATTGTTATGCTCCACTGTATGAACGAAGGAAAAAGATGGACAGATAAAAAAGTCAGGCCTTTTTTTGCTTTGGGACTCTTTTCTTGTTTAGTAAGCAAAAGATCCACTCTCATATCCCCCTTGCAGAGAGAAGTTCACCTCAGGGGAGAAGGGCTGAGGGAGGGGGGAGGGGTCACTTCCTCCTCGAGACCTCTCACGCCTGCAGTTTCTGACCGACGTGCCTGAAGTCACAGAGACATGAGAACAGGGCGGGAGAGTCGGCGCCGGGAGCCTCGAAGGTAAGGCTTGGCTGGGTCTCCACACACCAGCGAACACAAACACTCCCCTCCCCACCAAAAAAAAAACAAAAAAACAAACATACCACATACAGCCAGTCTAACAAGAGAAGCTGTCACTCACACAGCAGGGGAGCAGCAGAGATGCTGCTCAGCCATGACCAAGGAACAATGACCATGACCTGGCTGCTTTAAACATGCGCATGTAGATATGTGCATACACACACACACACACACACATTGCTAAGCATTCAATCACAAAAAAAATTACCAACCCAAATACATGAAAGGGTTCCCCTACTTTACCATTCTCTATATGCCCTTGTGTAGCTGACGCAAACACATTAGGGGAGGGGGGGGGGGAACAATAATCCTGTGACTCCAACTGAGTCTCCATATTGTGCGCTTCCTGGTTTTGGCATCCACCATCTTTGACGTCAGACTGGAGGTTTATCAAATCATCATGGTGGGACAGTCGCTTCTTGTGCCTTAAAATAGCCCGATTTCCAAGCACACACGTGAGCATCTGTGGCCTCACTGGTGGCTCGACACGGACAAGACCGCGAGCTGACAGATTAGGGAGCGGTGGGATGCTCGTGCGCTGACGTCACACACACAGGGGTTTCGTTCTCTTTGCATCCAAGTCACCATGACAATGTCTAAAACCCTGTTACTTCCATATTAAAGAAATGAAGCTGAGGCACAAAAATAACCAGCGTGTCACACCTACCCTCCATTATGGCCCTTGTTTTCCATTTTGGCAAACCGAGATCCCCTCTTTAACTGATATGCCACCATCTGTGGTGCCCTGCAGCCTGGCTGCGAGAGTGGGCTCCATCTACTCAATCTACTGGTACCAAGGTACCCACACATTTATTGTACATTGCTCTGCAATCTGCTCTGGAAAACCTATTGATTAAATGTAAGGACCTATATGACTTTAGACTAATATCTTCTTGAGAGCTCCTTTGCATCCTGGGAATGGTGGAGGCTTTCCTGCTTTAAATTCATCCCAGGAAAGAATGAATTCGTAGGAGACAAAAGGTTTGGGAGCCGTGGCCCCCGGTCCTCACTGAGAGAGCACAGTCCAGTGGTCACACAGCCACAGGCCGGAAGCAGGATCAGCTGGTTGGGAAAGCTGAGGGTCAGGGCCCGAAGGGGAGGAGGGACCAAAGCCCCCCGGCATCCCCTCCCTTCCCCCATGTCAAATTATCCTAAGTTAGTCTGCTGGAAGACTGACTTCATTTCCGAAGGGGAGGGACAGATGAAAACAAAGGAGTGGGAGATGTGTGTGTGTGTGTGTGTGTGTGTGTGTGTGTGTGAGTGTGTGTGTGTGAGTGAAAGAGAGTGTGCTTGGGGGGTGGAGAGTGTAGGCTGTTGTCATTCATGTTCAATGCCAAAAACAGTTCAGTGGAAGTTGCCAGTCTTGCCAAAATATATCACAAGAAGGATAGGGGAAAAAAAACACACCAATATTTCATTGGACCGATACAGTCAATGATGCTTAACCCTTACCGTCCTGTTGGACACAGAAAAAAAAAGCATTTACACCTTTACTCAGAGTCCAAGAGTTTACAGAGATGACCATGCAACAGCCACCAACTGCCTTCTGTCTAGTTGTATACAGGATAAAAGCACTATCCAGGTGCCTTTTCAGGATGTAAATGTAAATCAGGCTACTCTGCCAAGTATACAAGGAATTTGATCTCTGCATTTATCCCATCCGTGAATTAGTGAAGCACACACTAACCCGGAGCAGTAAGCTGCCTTGCTACAGCGGCACTCAGGGAGCAGTGAGGGGTTAGGTGCCTTGCTCAAGGGCACTTCAGCCGTTTCTACTGGTCGGGGGTCGAACCGGCAACCCTCCGGTTACAAGCCAGAAGCCCTAACCAGTAGGCCACGACTGGATTATGTGCTTCAGGGGTTTGAGCATGGCTACATTAGCTTAGTCTCCTTAGCTGCTACACTGGGGTGCAGGAAACCTGAGGAGACATGGACCTTGCTGGACCTTGCACTGTGTTTGTAATGGTGGGATGAGTGGCAGTAGGATGTGGCTTGAGCGCTGATTTCTCGCCAAGTCAACCCCTCCTCCTGGACCCTCTCGCTATACCACCCTCCCGTCCCTACCTTCCACACACAATGGCTGCTTCTCTGCTGAAATTTCACGTTACTGGATCCCCGAGCCCGGAGTTTTGTGCTCTCACAATGTCCAGGCAGTGGAGCATGTAGCCGGAGAGACACGCTCTGCAAGCTAAGGCTAGAGAAACCTCCCCTGGTCATTACCATCTCAAAAGAAATGGGCAAGGGGGTGTGGAGTGGGAGAGCGGGTTATGCTGCTCCTTTCCACCATTCTCTCCTTCACCCATCCAGGGGAGGCCCGTCAGGCTCCAGTGGGGTCCTTAACTTTAGAAACAAACATTTCTTTTTTGGAGGATGAGGAAAAAGGACATATTTTTGATGGCACAAAAGGGGAGAAGGCAAGTACTTCAGGCATAAAACTAGCCATTCTGCACCATGTTCACAGTATGGACGCAGCACCAATATTCAAGACACAAAGAATAGCCTACATTAAGACAAGACACAGTGAAGGAATGAAATGTGTGAGCTAATCACAATTTAGCTAGGCTAATCAGATTACCAATAATCTAGGGGATCTGTCCACCAGATCATACTCTATCCCCCAAACAAACAAGCAACATAAGGCTTGTTTATGTAAATGATAGGCAAACTGTCAGTATGAAACATGCTAAACAAATTTACAGGGAGATTATCCTAACACTAACAATTTGACAAAAGTCCAAGATAACTACATTTGTGACTATATGACATCAACAACAAATTATTTAAACAAATGGCTGCTATATGGGCCTAGAAAACATATATATTCTAAACAACTAAAGCCAACCTACACAACCAAGGCTACATTACACTTGAACAAACAATAATTCCATCCATCTTCAAGTTCATCTCTGCCTAACCCACCTTAGGAATGAACGAAAAACAATATCCAAAATTCACTAACCGAGTAGGCTTTCCCACCGTTTATACTTTCAGTGCTCAAGGATGACCTTACCAGTTACTTTAAATAATAGCCTCCGCAGTCATGGTTTTGGAAATTGAACCCCTGGTTTGCAGTCCCTCCAAGTCACAATCAACCAGCTGCAGCACTGAAGGCCTTTCCAAGCTGCAGAGCATAGGTCCATGGTTGACTTGTACCCCCAATCCCTGTCCCATCCTACAGAAATACTTGCACCAGGACCAGGTTGCCAGTTAGGTAATTAGGTATCACCATCATTCTGCAACTGTTAAATGGGCTTTGGGAGAGGAGAGCTTGATTTGTTTTAAAAGCAATGAGGATTTCTGTGATGCCTTGTGTAGAGATGTACCTACACCGATGGCCGATGACTCATTTCCAGCTCACGAGTTTCCATCTTGAGCAGTGCAGGCGACACCAAGCAAGGCTGTGTGAGAGTCAGCTTCAGACAGAGACATGGAGCAACCAGCTAAAGAAGCATCTCCAGTAAATGATATATATATATATATCATCTAAAACACAAGGTAGGCTTTCTGAGGGTTCTCTCCGAATAGTAAACAATCGCCTTATGCTAAAATTGACCCACGTTGCCAAAAGATTTCCTTTTATTTCTACGCAACCAAGTTGATTATTTACAGCTGCCACCACACATACATGAAGTGACTTTGTCTGATTGCAGGCAGAATTCAGAACATGGAAAATACATGCGTGTGTGTATACATAAATGTGAGAGAAAATTAGCACAGGATGTAGGCTGCTTGAATACACTGCCACACAGAGCAATAGGAATGGGATGAGATAATCCACAGGGACCTTGGATTGTAATGCCTAAATTTAAGAAGACAAAATAAACACCGAGTTTCTCCTCTACACCAATGCTAATCCTGCGAGTGTTCGATTTAAAATGGTTCTGGTACGCCATGGCACCACTGTAAATCTAGGTCTCCCATCTGCATATCAAATGCAGAAATGAACCATTCTGAAGACATCAATCATGCCACATATTGAGATGATCTTAATTTCCACCGCAAGCATTTGGAAAATTAAAACCTTGCGCTGCAATTACAGGAAAGAGAGCGAAAAAAAATGAGAAGAGGAACCGCAGATTTGGACTGCAACAGCAACGCTGGGAGGCTTTGATGTGAAGAGTCTCCAGGGACCCTGCTCTTGTTGGAAGGAAGGAAAAAAGGAAAGAAGGAGAGAACTCAAAGCAGGAGGAAAGAGGAGAGAGATGAGGGCTTGCTGGGTGAGCCACCATTACAAGTCAGTGCTTTAGGGGGCTGGGGCACAGACACACATACAATCACAGCTCCCCTTATAGAATCATCTGGCTGAAACCCCTGAGATAAGACATACTTCCTGGCCTAACATTATAATGGAGATGACACAGCACAACTTGGTTCCTCAAACTAAAGCAAGGACCACAAAAGCTTCAGGCCATCTTGTTCTGAAAACACAGGGCTTTACACACATACACACATGCATACAAACACATGCACACACCCCTTAAATCCTCATGGTTTCAAAGAGTTGGGGAAACTCAAAGACACAGGGCTTGGGGTTTACATCTGTACCCTGTTATGTTTGTGGCCTCGTGGGGGTGGCTGTGGGGTGCAGCCATTCTCACAGCAGCAGTCGTATACTCTACCCCATATGCCCCAAACAAAACCATGCCTTCATCAAACAGTTTGCAACATTTCTGAAGTAATCTGCATCTCTACTGTGTCCATTTTTGACAGCTATGAAAGAATGACAAATATATCTAACCTAAGTATGAATTTGAAGGAGGGTTAAAGGGGAGAAAAATAAACAATGCCTTATTATGGGTAACACATGAAAGCTTGGGTGGTCAACAATCTTCCCCTAGGGCTGTATTCTTTTTACCCAGACCATCATGTTGCATCAAGAACAGGAAATGAATGAGTCAAAGCCTTTCGATTTTGATTTTGCTACCAAGCTGTACCCGATTCAATATCATGAGCTAATACTGCAGAGGATTGGGGCTTTAAAAAAAATGTCTCACTACAGAAATACCAAAGGGAAGTGAGAGCAACAACGTAGGAACTAGGCTAGCTGAAGGTGTGTATAATTTAGCACTGACCATGGGAAGCAGTACCGATTTCACATGGTCAACGGAACAATGCATCTCACAGGGAACAGTTGCATGCCTGAACAGGCATTTCCATCTAAAACAGGCAATTTCTTCAACAGAACCTCAGAATCTCCAATTATAAACTAATCTAAAACCACTTTTAGTTTTTTCAGAGGTTTACAAACAGGACTTGAAAAACAAGGAGCTGGTGACGCCACCACAGGGTTGAATATTAATGGGACAATCTCTGTCATTTTGTCACGGATGTTAATTTTTGTAAATTGTACACATTGTTACCACCTGTACGACAGAGATAATAATCTACACCAAAGATTAAAATCAACATGTATTCTGATTAGTGTTGTCACGATACCAAAATTAATGTTTCGATACCGATACCAAGTCAAGAATTGCGATTTGCGATACTTCTTCGATACTTTTTTAAAAATTTATTTGATTTGGGGGCCCCACCACCTTGACATCATCATCAGTAATATTGAATATACTGTATCATTCACACCAGTGGCCATCCCAGATTCTGCTTGACTCTCTCCACACAAACACACATGGAAAATGATGGCTTATGTCATATTTCATATATTCTGCTGGTGGTGTGTAGGTCTAATTGAGTGCACATTGATGATGTGTAGGTGTAATTGAGTGCCTGTCACTTTAAGAGATACGTGAGAGTAATTGACCTTCTCTCTCACGGTTTTAGTCTAGTGAATAAAAGTTGCACATAGCGCATAAGGATATGTGAATGCAATTAATTATGTTTTTTATGTCATTAGATAAAATAAATGTTCAAAAAAATGTACAAGTCGAAGAAAATCTTTCTGGGATCATAGAAGAGATAAGTGTCTTGCAATGTTTATTAATGATTTTAGCGAGCACTATTGTCAAACATGACCTAGCGGGATAGTTAGCAAGGATCTCTCTTCAGATGTAAAAGTTTGCCATGGTTGCTTAGCCTATTTCTAAATTACATTGAACCCAAATAGTAGGCCTAAATGACCAAAATCCCACAGCTTAGGTAGGTTAGCAACACAAACTTGAGAGATGCAAGTGAACAAATCAACTTGATATTAGCCTATTATTATGTGTTACCATAGCATCACTTGAACTAGCAGCCATCTTTCGCTGTTTCTAGCACGACAGCTGCACTTACGTGTGTGAGGAGAAAAGACGCACAGCCACAGGTTAGGTGAGGAGGCGCTAGAAGCATGCCTTGTGCACACGCATGTTACTTCAAAAGAACACGGTCATTCTCAAAAGTATCGATACTAATAAAATTAGGCATCGTGACATTTTTAATTTCAGGGTATTGCGATACTTTTGTAGTATCGGTGCACCGTGCAACACTAATTCTGATGTTACTGCATTTCTGCTAGTAACAAACTCAACCTTTGATTCCAACTAACTGCCAACAACTTTTGGTTTGTTCTGGTTTTCTACCTTAGCTAATTTGTCACAGCTTGTTTTATAACATTAAAGATATTTACATTTGGGTCATTCTGTGAGGCTTTCATTCAACAAATGTAACATTCAGTGCACTGTGTCCACATAGCAGTTACTGGAAGTAACAAAAGTACCTACTGCAGATTAAGTACTAAAATGTCCCTTGAAATAGGTTCCTGAAAACAATACCGTCTGCAGTTCCTGTGTTGGAAACATACGAATAGTCCCTAATGTCATCATATAGGCCTCTGATCCTCAATTAGCTCCACCTAGGGATGGACATTTCAAGGCCTAGGTCTAATTTTGTAATAATCATGCACTGTAACACATCACAAAATAAGTTAGAGGACAGAGGCTACAGGCATATTAAAAGCAGAGTGAAATTAATATTATACTTCACCTGCACCTAGTTAGTTTCTTAATGATCCTAATGAACCATCACACGGACAGTTCCATGTTTGGCTAAGCAGGGTTAATCTCCCGGTACTGAAATCTGTATATTGGAATGGATGGGCTAGATATTTCGGATGTAAACCCTTGCCCTTGCTTTCAAGTATACCTACTTGTTTTTGTTTTTCAAAAGCATTAATATTGCCTGATTAATCTTGCAAAGACATACTTCCATTTATGGTAGATTTATGGTAGCATTTTGGGTCTTTATTCCTACCACTGTTTGGAGTCCATATCTGAAAGGCTCCATTTGGAGGGCTAGATGACCACTATCCCTCAAATCCCCAAAAGAAATGGGACACACTAGGGGCCTTTCTAGTACCTACCTACTCCCCCTTGGTTATGGCGTGCATTTGGGTCGGAATCACCCTCACAGCTAAATAAAGTTCCCTTGATCAGCACGTAAGGTATAATTTCGCACTCCACTTTGAGACAAACTTCATTCTGCCTGGCAACAACAGGTTCTGACATAACCATGGATTTGTTTACACAGGTGTACTCACATTTAAACGGAACACACATTTGTATTAAGCGTTCTCCATGACGTGCCACATTAATTGACGCACACCCGTCAAGGGGGCATCGGTGTTCACTTGGCGTCGGAGGGCTTATAACACACTACCATTTAAAGAAGCCCTATGCAGGTCTGGTTATTCCTTCGCTGTTTCTGGGTTTTCGCCTGATTTGGGCTCGCATTTTTCACGACATAGCTCCACCTGCAGCTTCGGTAGCAAGTGACTGCTACGCTAAACCCCCACTAGCTAACGAGCTAGCCATCAATAAACCAAGCTAAACACATAGGGCTCACAATAAAACGGTCGAGCAAACACATTGTTCAAGAGACTATCAAATCACATTACAAAAATGAAGTTCACCCAAGGGTAGGCTACTTACAATTTCAACAGCAACAAAGCCAAGTCCATTTTGCAGTCTTCTTAGAAACTACAATCTGACTACATTTTCGAGTATTTCCGCCGAGTTACATCCGGATGTGTTCGGACCGCGACCAGAAAGTTGCATATTCGGTTTTTCCGCGGAGAAGCACAAACGACCCAAAAAGTGTTGTAGAACCATCAGAACGGCTCTCAACCTGCATAATTAAGGTCATTTTTGCTCAAATTGTTTGTTTACTTTAACAGTAATTGGTTTCGTATTGTCCTTAATATGGCGGACCATCCACATGAAAGTGCCAACGGAGTGCAAGAGGCTAAGGAGTGGGCGAAGTATCTACTTTCGGAAAGGCCCTAGGTGTTCCCAATCTCAATAACACACAATGATCCATCAGTTTACCGGCACTGTATGAATAAGGCTGATATGTGGTTTCTTGCTTGCTGGCTTGATCTGTGCACCACTATCACTTATGTGGGCAAAAATGCTGTCCATCATGGATGTAATGTGATCAGTGTATTCCATCTGAATGCATGCCACAATTCTACAATGTTATCCATTTTACTCCCTGAAATCAATCCATAAGGGTTATAAACATTCTATATGTTGGATTGATATTGCCCCTTGAATCAGTGGTGGGCACAAAGAGCAGAGTTTTTTTTTAACCATAATCTCCATTGTGCACAGGACCATATGCATAACATCAGAGTAAAAACTTTAGTTTTTATAGAATTAATACAACATAACAAAATATGCATCAAACCAATCACGATACTCAAGATCACATCAAGGCATTCAGTATGAAAACAAGGAAACACGTCTGCTCCCTTACAGACATACTTCTGACATGTGCATTTAGAGGCTATAAAATATGTCCCAGGTGTCCCTTTAAATTCAACTGATGTAACTGCAGCAGTGCCATTCTGCTAACTGGCTGGCTAATGAAGCCAACATTTCCCAAACAAATTGCAGGGTAAGATGTGAAGGTCACAGAATATGGCAAAACATGCAAGTTGTGGTGAACCTTTCAACATAAGCAAATGTGCCAAAGGCAATCCACATCCTCACGAAACAACTAATTAGGGCAGTGTGGCTTACTCTGGTTCCCAGAATCCCAGAATTTGCTATGCTGGGTGTACTGCAAGCTACATCTTCCCCAGCTAAAAGTTCCCCCTGTACTTCCACATTGGATTTTTGCATAACAGTTAAAGTTAAGAGACACATACACCCCTACCACCACAACACACTCTTCCAACACAAATACTAGGCTAACTGCCATATGAAACATGTGCTCTGTATCAGATAAAAAGCAAAATCTCACAACAATTTGTAACCTTGTAAACATCTCTATCTTTTTAGAAACCATAAATTCAGCACAGCTCAGTCAGCTAAATTTAAAGTCATTGCCAAAACCACCATCACAGGAAATACAGATGCTTAAATATAGATGTGTGAACACCAAGGGCATATGAAATTAGTGTTGCGGGGAGATATGGTTTGGTTACAGTACACAGCTCAAACACACCACTCAAATATGAAAATAAAAACAGCTCTGGGTTAGTTTAAGGCATCTGTTACATCTAGCTAACAATTTACTCTAAATAAAAACTGCTGGACCTTTTCAAAGCCCCATCAATAGGACAGATTACACATTTCCTAGATCAGGTTCACACAATTCTGGCCTAGTCTAGGTCATACATTCTGTATTTGAGATTTTAAAAAAATGGATATCAAAATACACGATTTGAAATTCTGAATGAAAAATTTAAACACTACTATTTTAAATGATTCATTAATGTATCCACACGGTCAGATTAGGCTAATGTTTTGTCATTGATCATAAATCCTCATGACAAATGCAAAAGAAAATCCAGAAAAAGCAGCACGCAGAGCAACTGGTCTAGGCCCTAATTGATCAGTGATCTAAGGTAGAACAACCCTCACCTTACCACACAACAATTTCACAATAAGGTGAGCATAAAACATAGCATGTGTCACTCCTATCATTCAACATCACTTGGGACAATGGGCATTTAAAACTCTTTATCTCAAATTAGCCTCAATTTGTTTGTACACCACAACAATTATGATGTAAACTGTAACTGACTGTAAAGGCTCAACACCTTTTTCAAAACACAAATATATTTTGTAAACCATGCACAGGATTATTCATATTAGCCACTGTAAATGTGTTTATTTTGTTTATCCATTTCAGCAATCTTTTCCAAGAGGAAACACCCTCCTTTTCTCATCGCATCAATCTCCTTTTCAGACAATAGCAATACTTATTCCTGATAAAGAATCTATGCGCCTAATACTGGAGATACATCAACAAACATCAAGACATGGAAAATAAAACAGAGCGACGATAGCCTGTCAGCAAAGCGATAACAATCCTTGCAAATGGGGTTTCATAGGACATCACTGCAAAAACAGAAGAAAACGAGCAGACAATGTCCACCTTCCCATGAGAAGGAAGGAAAAATAATCAAAATGGCATCTTCAAAGCCCATTAAAAACATCTTGCTTCTTTGTGCATGGCTTTGTCATCAGGAGCATGTGCTGTTCTTGGGTGTTACATAAAAGGGCTACCCATGCGGGTGGAGGGTGGGTGGGGGGCATCATTTGAGCATCAATATGCAAATGTCTCATCTCTACCGTTTTCAAATATAAATGAAAAAAGCTCCAACACTACTTTCAGATCTACTGGTTTAGTTACAAAAGGACAAAGCAGCTACTATACCAGATGCTCATGAGTCATACAGGAAATAATGCCACCAGGAACATATAGGACATATTCAAGGACAAAGAAACTGTTCACTGAAGTAAATTAGACTGATATGCAGAGAAAGAATGGCTACGTGAAGGAATGGTCGTTTACTTTGTCATAGGGCGAAGAATGAACCAGCTCATTCAAGTCTATCGTGGCCTGTAAAACATTGAGCTTCATGAATTACAGCGACAAAAAACCTGCCAACAGTATACAAATACTCAAGGAGTGGTAGTCGATCTACAAGATTAAGCTGAAGATTCTTTGTGCAATCCTGCGGGCGGTGCATAGACACACGCCACTGTACAGCTAGCTGTGAATGGGCAGCCAGGTACTTTATGAATGGAGGCGGTCACGTGACAACAGCACCTCCCGAGCAGATATTTCTCAGTGACTGTCAACAAGCGCACGCAAGCGATCACCCCATTAAAACAACATGGATTTACAGCGATAAATAAACCGATTGCGAAATAATATGTCGCCTTTCTACTTCCCCTTTCGTAAGGGATCACTAAACTAGCAAATCTTTCGATTCATATTGCGAGCAAGAGTGATTTTTTATCATTTTTATGAATGAAGATTGTGATATGCAAATTAGTGTGATTGAGAAAAAATGGCGTCTTCAGCTTTTTTGAGTCAAACATTGCAGTAACCATATTTTAGCAATGAACTGATTGATTGAGAAACATTGCTAGAAGCATCTGTCAATTTGAAGGAGAACAAACGTTATGGTGACGTTAGATTAAGAATACATTAAGATGGCGTTACATACAATCTTCCAGCACCAATAGACAAGGGTAAACTCTTGCTAGTGATTACAACATTTTATATGATTTCCAAGTCTTCAGAATTTTTTTTCTTAATATATAAGCTTTACAGTAAACGTTGCTTTTTAACGTCCTATGAAAGGGTCTTCAGAGACAATGCATCTATTTCCCCATATTAAAGGAAGGGACTAGCCTATGTGGGCTAAACTATGGCGATTTACTTATTGCTCGTTTAGTTCCAGTATTAAAACATATAACAAATAACACTTTATGGCCTAATCAAATATGGAGTTTAACATAAGACACTGCATCACGCAAAAATAATCATCATCATCTAATTACGTGACAAACTGGATAAAGTTAGGATATGACCCTTCCGTTTCAGTAACCTAGGTTTGAAATTGGGGAAAAAGAGAATAAAATCCGTGGTTGTCTCAAAGTAACTTAGAGGAATAGCAGCTCAGGCTAAGACCCTAAATGGAATTACAAAATCAAAGGCCCAGAATTATGACCTGATTGTCAGTTCTCCATAGTCATAATGATAGTAGCCTAAGCTTGATGGATGTGACAGAAAGAGAACTGCAGCAAAATTGTTGTTAGCGTTACACAGACATAAGAATGCTATTTGACCAGATCATCATATCTTTACAAGAAAATAATATAGTTCTACCCTAAAAGGAGGCACATATTAGAATTAGACATATTGACATTTTCCTGCAGCATAGCCTACCTCAAACGACTTTCTTGGCTAACTTTGTTACATTGAAATCATGACAAGATACATGTTAGCCGGACCCCAATATTCTAACGTTACGCACAACGTTAGGCTATAGAAAATGTCACACTACTTACTCGTTTGGATTTGTCGACTCTTCGCTCATTTTTTTCTCACGGGGATCCAAATACTGGAAATAGCATCGACGACGCAGTCACAGCGGAGAAATTATCCGCAAAAATAACCATTTTTTTTTTTTCGAAGAAAAAGCCAGTTATTCGAAATAAATATAGGGTCTACAATGATGCATGCCGTGTAGCTCTCAGAGGAAAGCGAAGAACTGAAATTAGAACGGGAAAGGCAACCGCTGATTCATTGTATGTTCCACAGAAGTAAAATCCGACTGCAATGAAATAACCATTTTCACCATTGTCCTCTGCCACGACGATAAACAAATTCCAATACGGTCAATCAGTTACAATTGCAGATGAAATTCGACATCAGGCTCGTAATTCTTGTTCCAGCTAGCCATCGAGCTATTCCCTCTGCAACTTCTTGGGGACAACACTTGAAAAAGGCAGCAGCGTTTCTCCGAGCAATTTGTCAGAACTGTCCAGACGAGGCTTCCAGGGATCGTAAGGTGTTTGGACAACTATCCTATTTTGATACACCAAACGTTATCACGAGAACAGAGATAGGAGATTTCCTAATTGGAAGTTCTGAGCATCTATCTCACACGAACTCCATTTTCAACTCGGGCAATGCATATAGCCTATCTAAAAACTGGGCGGAAGCGTTGACCTCAGCTCTAGAATAAAATCCTTCCGCGAATAGCTCGAAAAGCAGAACAGCTCCAATCTTTCAGATATCACACGTGCTCTAACGTGAGATACCTCGATCAACAGTAAAGCACGTTTATTTATTATCATATAAAAATTAACCATGCAATACCAGCAAAAACGTTTTTTTCCGCTCAGTTGTTTCAAAATAGTCCCGGCACTTCCCAAAAGAAGTTTCCCCTCAATAAGGCTAAGTGGATTGATACATAGAAGAGGGAAGAGCCTGTGTGATAGCACGCACCGTTGAGGGGGGAAAAATCTGCAAGACAGGACATAGAAAAAAACTTCCCCAAACACTGGTCCGTCCTACCTCAAACATCCCGAATTAAGACCATATGAGGAATATTTAAGATATTTGTCAACCAAGTTTAAAAGATGATAGGAAATAAATTCGAGGAAGACTGAGCTCACACTGGTGGCTATAGCACGTGGAATTACATCATATTGCTTGTCGCTAGGTACACAGTGAGGATTCTGGTGTGTGTGTATAGAGAGAGAGAGGCATGGGGTATGAGTGTTGGGAAGATGGACTTTAAATGCTGGAAGAATCATCACTGTGGATCAAATATGGGTGTAAAATAAACATGTATGATGCATACTAGCTATATTCAATGAATAAGTGCCATGAAAAGGTCTCATCTAGGCCTAGTGTAGGTTGCTACAGGCCTGTTAATGCAGCTGCAACGCTTTCAGCATATTTCCAGCACATGTAGGCCTATAAAAAACATTAAAGTCAGACAGGGCTACAATATGTAGTGGTGGTAAAAATGTTTAATCTTAGGGTGCATTAACACTAGACCGTTTGGTCCGGACCCGAATTCGTTTGGACAGATGGTTCGATGATTTTTGCTAATGTGAATGCAGATTACCGAACCCGGGTGCGGACCAGGGTCCACTAGAAATTAGGGGTCTGGGGTACACGATATTAGTAAAAAGAAGCTAGTGTTTATGACATAAACGGACCCAGGTCCGCAAACAAAAATGTAATGTGAACGGAGACCAGCTGGGTCAGAGCTAGGGGGGAGTAATCACACTCGGGTTTGGTCCAGTTAAATGGACCCAGTGTGAATGTGCCCTTAACCCTCCTGTTATCCTTGGGGTCAATTTGACCCCAAGCAACGTTTAACATCATAAAATATATGGTTAACTTTTTTTTTTTTGCTTCATGTTTCATGACTTTTCCTCAATTGAAGGGTACAACAGAGTAAGCATGAAATGTGTACAATAATGTTTTCAATGTCCTGTACAAATATTTTGTACATTGGTGTTCCTTGGGGTCAGTTTGACCCCAGCTGTATGAAACAAAAGATACATGAATATTTGACACATTATGAATATTATTATTGTAATAGTATGAGAACATATTGTTATTATCATTATTACATATACAAGTACATATTACATATAAGTCATTTTGTCAGGACTGTAATAGTCAAAAGGTGAAGCAACAGCAAGCCTTTATTGCCAATATTGCCAGCCAGGGTTCCAAGGTTCATAAAGGGGGTGGGATTTTTTTGTAGGGCTTTTTGATGGTAGTTATTACACTCTTGTTAAGTACCTGTCACAATAAACTGGGTAACAATATGAACTAGAAACGCAATTCCCAAGGAATTACCAGTGCATGAAAATGCAAAAGTTGTAATGTAAAATATCCTGTATAGTTAAAATAGATAATACAGAGCTGGTTACTGCGGTGATCCTAGAACAGACATGGTGGTTGCATAGCTTAATAAAAGTTGATAGTTTAAAAGTAGACTGTTTAAAAGTTGAATGTAGATAGTTTAAAAGTTTTTGATAGACAGCTAGTTTAATAGATAGATAGTTTACAAAAAAAAGTAGACCGTTTTAGCCTAGAAAGCTAGACGTAGAAATTACATTTGCTGCCAGGGCTAGTCTGGCAACTCTCCGTTGGCTTGTGAGCTCCAGAAATCGAAACTCAATCAGGCCAATGAAATCGAGTAGAGTCGTTAGGTGGGCTTAACATAATGATTGATGGCAGAGTTGCAACGGTTTGGCTTGAATTCCCTGCTACTTGAAAACAAATAAGATGGATGTTGCTGTTGGCGAACAGTGTGACACGAGTTAAGCTTTTATTAAGTTGGAAAATGTTTGAACTAGCCAATTAGCTCCACTGGTGGAAAACGCATGGGACTTATAGCGCTGCCGCTGTCCTATTGCGTGCAGAGGGAATTTGAAAGACAACTGATTATCCCGCCCCTCAGACTGAGCACTGCGAACAGTGAGTGCCCAGACCCTACATTTTAATGTGGGTCTGGCTTGTCAGGCTAAGACCGTTTAAAAGTTGAAGGTAAATAGTTTAAAAGTTGTTGACAGACTGGAAGTTTAATGAATGTTGATATTCAAATAGTTTAATGGCTGTGTATAGGTAGATATTTGACGATAACTGAAAGTTGGAATGGCTCTAATGTTTTCTAGCAGTTTTGCTAAAAATGCTAAGTATGTTAGCAATGCTAACATGCTAACCATACTACTTAGCAAACTTAGCTAATGTTTTCTAGCAGTTTTGCTAAAAATGCTAATTATGTTAGCAATGCTAACATGCTAACCATGTTACTTAGCTAATGTTTTCTAGCAGTTTTGCTAAACATGCTAACTATGTTAGCAATGCTAACATGATAACCATGTTACTTAGCTAATGTTTTCTAGCAGTTTTGCTAAAAATGCTAACTATGTTAGCAATGCTAACAAGCTAACCATGCTACTTAGCTAACTTAGCTAATGTTTTCTAGTATTTTTGCTAAACATGCTAACTATGCTAGCAATGCTAACATGCTAACCATGCTACTTCAGTAACTTAGCTAATGTTTTCTAGCAGTTTTGCTAAAAATGTTAATATGCTAACAATGCTAACTAGCTACAGTGGGTAGGAGTCATAGTTGATGACAAGTGTTGACATAGTTGATGACAAGTTAAAAGTTGTTGATAGACAGCTAGTTTAATAGATAGATAGTTTAATGATAGTTTAAAAGTAGACCGTTTAAAAGTTGAATTGTTAAATTGTTTAACAGTGGATTATTGTAGTGAGGAATTTTATTTTGAAACAGTTTTGGGCAGAGGAAACAGTTGAATAGGATGTGTAGTCTTAATTGACACAGATTGTATGCTTAAAGCCTGAGGCTGCAGGTGGCATAGGATTCTAATTGCTTAATGGCCGTATTATGATGTCACAATCGGCAATGTTAAATCTATGGGGATTTTTAAAACGTTTTTCTTTAATAGTTTAAAAAGTATAAAAGTTGAAAAGTTGAAAAGACATAGCAGCTTGGTCCGTTTGAAGACCTACGTTACAAAGTTTGAATGAAGTTTCTAAGTTAAACTGTTCAAGAGAAATTGCGTACGGAAAAAGTGGTAAGCGGAATAATAATAACTAGAAAACGCAATTCCAGGGAATTACCAGTGCATGAAAATGCAAAACATATGGTGTGAAATATATTGTTAAAACAGATGATGTGCTAATTGGCAACCAACATGATGAGGTTTAATATAGTTGAAATGACTGAACTAGGTAGATGAGGTTTAATATAGTTGGAATGACTGAACGGTTAAATAGGTGGATAGTGTAAAAGGTTAAATTATTTGCTAGGTAGATGAGGTTTAATATAGTTGGAATGACTGAACTAGGTAGATGAGGTTTAATATAGTTGGACTGACTGAACAGTCAAATAGGTGGATAGTGTAAAAGGTTAGCCTGAGAAACTGATAGGGTGCAGGTGGCCTGGCCACCTGGCCTAGGATTCTAATTGCTTAACGGCAGTCTTAATAGAGCCATATTGTATGCTTAAAGCCTGAGACAGAGTATATAGTTTAAAAGTTAAATGTAGATAGTGTAATGGATGTTGATAGACAGAAAGTTGAATGGATGTTGATAGGCAGATTGTTTAATGGATGTTGATGGATAGTTTAATGGGTGGATGAGTGAATGGTTTGAAGAGGATGAATGGATAGAAAGTTGGATGAAATGTGTTTTATATCCTTGTAGAATGTAGACACAGAGAGAGTTGGTCTAGTTCAGTAGAAAGCAGTTGATACAGGTGCAATCAGTTGAACTGATTCTTTGATGGGGCCTAGATGAGCAGCTGGAAGATGATACAGGTGCAAATCAAGTTAATTAGTCCATTGTGATGTCATCAGCCCATGTTAAGTCTATGGGGAAATTTTGAGTAGTTTTTAATTAATAGTTTAAAAAGTATAAAAGTTACAAAGATGAAAAATACAAAGCCCACATGTCCTAAGTAAGACCTACGCAATGCAGTTTGAATGAAGTTTCTACGTTAAACGGTTGAAGCTGCATTAACTGCGTTAGAAGAAGAAGAATAAGAAGAAGAAGCCTAGGAAGAACAGTACAGTGCATTTTCATGCACTGTAATAAGAAGTTGTTGCTGCCTAGGAAGAACAGTACAGTGCATTTTCATGCACTGTAATTATAATCATTTTCTGAGGGTTTATTTAGCTGGGGTCAAACTGACCCCAAGGATAAAGCATGTCGGTAAGATTTGAGGGTAACACAAGGGTTAAGCTATATGAAAACCTGGGCAGGGCTACTAGATAGATAGATAGATAGATAGATAGATAGATAGATAGATAGATAGATACTTTATTGATCCCTAGGGGAAATTCAAGGTCACAGTAGCATAAAGACATACACACACACATTCACTAACAGCAGAAAAAGTAATTAAAAGTATATAATGTAAAAAAAAACACAACTAAGCAATAAGGACTGTAGAAGATAAAGAATATACTAAATATACTAAAATACAAATTATACTAAATAAAACTTAATCTAAATCAATTCTAAAAAACAGTATCCACATAGTGGGTCATTAATCAATCAGGTGCGCTTGCAATGACTGAAGCAGGGACTGAGCCTGTGGTCCTCTGTGCATAAGGTAAGGTGCTCTTTGTGAATGAGTGTCATGGTGATGGTGCAAATGAGTCAAACAGTGCAACAGTGCAAGAATAAAGTCTATATATCTATGTATAAATAACTATATTAAGAAAGGTATAAGTGTGGTCACAGTTCGGCTGTGGCATGGAGGGAGGGGTTGTGCATGTGTGCTAATAAAGCACGCAAACAGTGAGGCAGAAGACAATGGTAAAGTGGCTAGTGGACAGACAGTTCAAGACATGGAGGTGGTGAAGAGGCAGACAGACTATGCGGAGAAGTCTATTTCTCCTCTTCCCTTAAGTGATGCATTGAACAGTTCAATGGCCCTGGGGATGAATGACTTCCTCAGTCTGTCCTTAGGTACTATTCAACTATTCAAAAGTTCTGTACTATTCAACCATTGCAAAACTGAAAGATCCTGAGATGTTTTCAGTTTATACCATAATCCCCGGTGAAATCAGCGGTTGCGCAGGAAGTCACATTTGTTTATGTTTATGTATATTTAAAATGATTAGCAGATGCTTTTGTCAAAAACAACATTATATTGTTTATATTATATTATGTACATTATATTTTAACCAAGGACCAAATTAAACAGGCCTACATGGGGGCGGGCTATACATGGTAATGCATTTCATTTTTCTTTTGGATTAAAGTACAACCTGATTCATTGATTATTGGGCAACATGTGTACCGGTATGTATGTCCTATGCACCACAGCCACTTTAGTTTAATGTGAAACAGTTAGTTTCTGTAGATTTTACTCATTAACATCTTTCATTTATATCTTTCATGTGATAAAAGTGATAGTGCCATTTTGCCGGCCACATGGCCGCGGTTATCACATGAAATGTATTTTTACTACAGCAAAGTAGTGTTTAAAAAACTGCGGTTAATACACTTTTTTTTGTTTAGCATAATACACTGTCCGTTTTATACATGATGCACCTAAATTATTCCATAACAGTCCACAAAGTTTTACAGAAAATCCATAGCCTCTTATTTTTAGATTATCTTCGATAAATTAAGAATATGATAATAAAGGACATTATGAATGATTGTTTAACAATAGCTACCATGTTAGAGACAGCATGTAAAGTTCTAACTGTTGTTTCTTCACCTTGTGTTTAGCAGGAGGTACACTTTTTGGTGTCTAGGCCTACAGTTGGCCTATAGCCTGTGATTTCCAATACCCACAAAGGTAGGCTATGAGAGCAATTTTTTTTTTAAACACATGAAAGATTTGTGTAGGCTATATTAACAGAAGTTGTAGAAAGGATATGTCAGTGGATGAGTCCAGCATATGTTAGTGTTCCATACTCTGTATGTTGTATGCACAGCAGCCAGTAGGGAGGTTATGTAAGAGTAATGCGATTGGATTTCTTTGCTATGTGGAATGGAGAGAGATCAGGCTAAATGATTCTGCTTGGTTGTCATAGTGACAGTATGTTGTGTGAGAAGTTTCTTTGTGTTCCACTGGCTCAAATACAGTTTGTGCCTCAGCCTTAGTTGCATCAAGCATTGCCGGCTATCTTCAATCAGCATGTATACATCGGCCTAAATGGTTCAATTACGTATGTTTTGGTAATGTGTTTCGACTTTTATTTGTACTTTTGTAGGCTAATGTCTTAAGGATACAGCAGCTGTATTCAATGCCAGATAGGCATCAGATGCTAGAAAAGTATAGGCCTAATTGCCAACAAGGTTGATCAAGTAGGCCCACTACTGTCATTTTGCTATTAATGCATATTATGGAAAAGAAAGTAAGGTTAGTGAGTAGGCCTAAATAATGGAAAAAATGTATCTATAGTTAAATTTATCTTTAACTATATTGGAAGGCTATGTAATGACATTATACACTCTCTCTTTAAGTCGTTTTTATTAGTTCTTCAAATTTACTGTGAGATGACTGATTCCAATGGATCCGACTCAGTATGGCTCTGGTTTTCTATTTTAGAAAATAATTTCCTGATCAAGCCCACAAGCCCATAAAGTGTCCCTTGTCTCATTTTTGTGTAACAGAACAACAATGACCATCTTTGAGATTTCAAAACAACATGCCTCTATCCTTTGGAGTATTCAAAGTTCAGGAAGTCAGTCAGCTTTCTCATCTCACAAATATGGATGTCTCAGTGCATTTCCTGTGTTGATCACTCAGAAATGTGTACCGAACACAAGGGCAACAGGATGTTTAACTCAGAGGAGTCTCAAGCTCCCAAACTATGTACACTCAGGGTGATCCTTTAAATGTACATGACTTCAGAGATAGTCGTGTACTATTGACAGTGACTGTTGTCCCTTTACTGCAACACCCAAGTATGATACAGTATGTGAATAGCATTTTTTACCAGGGTATTCAGTAGTTGGATGGATTAGAGCACTTTTGGCCAAACTATATTCTCTCATGCTGTAATGCTGATTATGTTTAATCTACACACTTAACAACACCATCAGTGTATGTCTTTACTTTCTCACCTTATGAAAAGAGATTGTGTGTTTCCTCTTTCAGACTGATAGCCACACCCTGAGACTTGCTAATGAATTGAGGTAGGCAAAACCCTGTTGAATCCTTCTACACTGGCTGATAGTATTAGCGAGTGAGGAAAGGGAGATTACTGTAGACATCAGGGTCCTTTATGAACACCATACAATCTGTGGGTGTAGTCTGCCTTCACGTTACATCGTTGTCATGTGAGTTGATCCAAAGACAGCTGTACACTGGCTAATGTGAACACACGAAAATTAGGAAACTTCTCTACTGCTATTTTCTAAAAACAAAATCAGTCATAACCATATGAAATGTTTAAACAGCAATCAATGGCTTGACCTTCCTCTGTAAGTACAGTTAAATGAGTACACAAAGCAGCTTTTGTCAAAGAGTAGGGTGAAAACAATTGGAACAGCGTAGCACCATCACACCACCCTCCTTCTGTAGATATCATTCAAAGACTCGTCTTCATATTCATAACCTTACACATTTTCTCTCATGAGACACAGTTTGGGTGGTAATTGTCAAAGGTCATTTCTCAAGAGCTATGGAAACACCTTTGTTGGACAAGACCAGGCAAATCATTCCCATGTCTAACTGAGATCCTTCCTGCCTTGCAAGACAGTCCTTTTCCTTTTAGTGATGTGCCTTTATACAACGTGTATAACAAAGACTCCGGCTACTCATTTTGAAGGGTGGAGTTGGTGCAAGGTGCTGTTTATAGCATCGTCACCTGATTGCAACAACAAATGCCTATGATTAGACCCGGTCCAGTCACGGAAGCGGGTGGCTGTCAGGCATGCTAATTGCAGGTTGACAAGAAGCAATGCAAGGGTGTAGTAGCTTGGGGGAACACATGGCCATTGGGTACGATTCACAGACTCTCGCAACGCACTGTGCACAAGGAACAGGTCCGTCAATGTAGTTGCACTGCGCTGTAATTCATTCGAATCTCTATCTGCTAGCATGTGACTAAATGTTTATGAATCTGAAGTAGACTTGTGCCTCCAGGAAAAGTACATTGCCTTGAATGACCCAGCGCTGATGATAGAACAACAATGGGCAAAATGTATTGGAATGCCAGCAGTGGTCTCATGATGGCAAGGTTATGGGTTCAAACTGGGGGTATGGTGCTGTTTTCAGACCTCCTGGTAGACCCTTTGTGTGTCCTCCAAGAGTAACCACACCACCATGTTTTATCATTTCAATTTTAATAGCTTTATGCTATGTGTTATTCATTAAAGCAGGTATTGTATTAAAATTGGTGCAGACTCTTAGGGTTTTTCAGAAAACTAAGATGAAGAGAATGAGCAGGTTATGTGTGGCCATGCAAGAGCTACTGAGAAGACATGGATATTCTTAACACAAGAGCGATTCATCCCCCATCAAGGTGGAACACAATGGAGCTCTTTGGTGGCGAGGGCTGGGGAGACCGGAGGAAATAGCTAATCCCTTGTGAGGGAGTGTCCATCTGGGAGGCGTGACTTGTGTTCCCTCTAATTAATGGAAGCCATGGGATGAAAGGGATTAATGCACAGGTGGCAGAGGAAGTCGCTGATTACTGTTTTCCACCATTCCTGAGACTGCCAGTAATGGTCATCTCCCTGAGAGTGTGTGTGTGTGTGTGGGAGAAAGAGAGAGAGAGAACTGTTTGGAGTTTGGAACTCTGAAGTATGCTATTGCTTACAGATGTGTGTAGCTCTTGGATCAATTCAACATTTATTTGTATTCATATTCTGAAAAAAGAAAATTGTAACGTTACACAAAAAGGAGACAGAGACTGAGAGAGACGACAGAATAATAAAATGCTTAGGAAGTTTATTTTCCTCTAAAAGTTCGCTGAAACAATACGACTGCCATATTAAAGCGAAGCATCTTTAAACTATTTAACGTGATTTCTCAATATCTGGGTTGTTCTTTTTCCCCCTCTGACTAAATGGAATTGTCTGATTGTTTTGCCCCCATGGTAACCATTAAACTCTAGAAATACTCCTCTCTGAGAGAATAGTATTAAGTGCGGAAAAAGAAGTTTCTCTTTAGTCTATGTGCTGCCCCATTGACACACCCCAGCTCCAGTCTTTCTTGGGAGGCAGTAACAATGCATCCCCCCTTTCTCCTCCATGTCTGTGTGATCCGCTTCTAATCTTCCTCGCCTCATCTGGAAGCCACCGGCAGCCCCTCTCATGAAGAGCTGCATTGTGCCCAGATTATTTGATTGTTTTCAGATGTCGGAGCGTCCTACACAAAAGGGAAGGACAGGGTCCTTTCCAAAAAAGCTTCCCAAAAAACCCCTCTGCACAGACGCCGGACTGGGATGGGGAGGGGAACGGGGGTGGGGGGGGGGGGGGGGGGCGTGGGATTGGAGTGGGGCGGGGGGAAGTCTGGGGTGTGTGTGTGGGGGGGGGGGGAGTCTGGGGGTCTGTAAGGGCTTGGGGAACGGACATACAACTCAGGAAGTGACCCCTGCGATGAGAGATTACAAACAATGTCCTCTCTCAACTTCTGCAGTGCTGGAACGTACCACTGCTGCGCCGCTCAAAGGGGGTTGCTCGTGACTGCCTCGGCTTTCCCCCTGCTACTTCGATTAAAAGCGGGGGGATCGCTCGGCACTCCACTGATGAAAAGTGGCCATATGGAAACGGGGGAGTGGGTGGGGGGTACGTGGGTGTATGTGTGGGTGGTGGTGGGGGTGGTTGTTGGCCTGGTCCCCTTTGCAGACGTGAGTAAAAGGGAGGGGGTGGAGGGAGGAGTTGGAAGCGTGAAGGGAAGGTTTAGTCCAGCAGGCTGCAGAATAATGGGCCTGATTCAGGCTTTTCAATCACAGAGTCTCGTGCCTGTGAAATAGCATGTACCAGTGGACCTTCTTCTGAGTGTGTTTGTGTGTATGTGCACTTGTGTACGTCTGCATGCCTCTTGTGTGTGTGTACGGTATGTATGTATGTATATGTGAGTGCGTACGTATGCATGTGTGTGTGTGTGTGAGACGAGTAGTGTGGAGGGGAAGAGGCTGGACACGCTGAATGGCGCTTTTGTTTTCAGGCCGCTGTGGCTTTTTCACATTGGGCAAACCCTGCAGATACAACTGCCTCGGCATGAGAGGAGCATTGAAATGAGCTCTCTCGCTCTCTCTAACACACAAACACACGCTTCTCCCTCTCCCCCTCCACCCCCATCCTCTTCTCTCCTTCATCCCCTCCTCCTCTAACTTCAGTCACTTGTGGCACTCTTGTGTGCATGCGTGTGTGTGTGTGTGTGTGGACTGTGCTCACTCCGTATCCTCTGCATTTAGCTGTCGGAGCAGATGCTGAGCAAAGCTGGTAAGGACAGAACAGAAAGACCTGGATGGTGCCCACGACCGATCCGCCGATCCACCCACCCATCCGCTCTGTCCGTGTGTGAGTCACACAAGCAGAGCTGCGGCATCGAAAGAACTTCAAAAATGAAGCCTCTCTCTCTCTGGCTTCCACTGCACATCCAGCAGCCAGCAGCAGGCTTTAAATAGCCGCACCTTTTCCACACACAAAAAGGATGAAAATCCATATATTAGAAAGGATTGAATCATACATAAGTTAAAGCCATAGAGAGCAGATTCTTATGCAAATCTTTGTCTGAGGAACGCTGAAACTGAACAATGGCAGTTTGTACCTACAAACCATGTGTGTGCGTGTGTTTACATTTATTCATGAAGGCTTTTGGGTGTGTCCTAGAATTATCTGAATTGAAGTGATCATGTGTTTATATACGTGTGTGTGCGCTTGTATCTTTGTCCAGTTTGCAGACTGTGTATCTGAAGTGTGTTTGTTCATGTTTGTACAAGTTTTTGTGTGTGTGTGTGCTTAGCTAGTTAGTGTGTGTGTGTCTGTTTGGGTACACCGTATGTGTCAATGTGTTTCCTTTCAGAGTGTGTATGACTGTCTGTGTTTGTGTTCAGTGTGGTATGCACCTGGCCTGACAGGCAGGCAGAAGAATGCTTCAGGCTCAAGGCCCGCCCAGGAAGACAGGCTGGAATGTGGCCCAAGCCTTCCTCACTCTTCACTGCACAGAAACCTGTGTGTGTGTGTGTGCAACCATCACAATCAGGCCCACGTGTGTGAACTTCCCCCCTTGCCAGCAGGGCTTGGGTCAGCAAGCAGCCGTAGGAGCAATGTGCACCTGTGTGTGTGTGTGTGTGTATCTGTGTTAGTTTGTGTGTGTATGTGCCTTATACCAGAGGTGTTTTATCATGTGTGTATGTGTGCATGTGCGTGTGTGTGTGCATGTGTCTGTGGTTGTTTGAAAGAGGGAGAAAAAACTGGATTACAACCTGAGAGCATTTAATTTGTCCCTTGAACTGGAACCTATGTAATTTTCACTGCTTCACAAATTGTTATTAAAAAGTTCTATGGTGCTGTGAATTTCACCCATCAAAGTAAGCACACTTCTGGCTGCAAAGACAGCAATCCTCTTCCACTTTCATGTCACGAATACTGAGGCTTTTAGCCTACATAACCCACAGGTTGATACCATGAATAGCACCTCCAACCACGGATGTGTTTGTGTGTCAATATCAACAAAAGACAAGCATGTCTTTGCCAAGATCTTATCTTGAAAAGTACTATTTACACGGGATATGTTGTTGTGTGCCAACAGGGTGAACTGACAAGACCTGACTGTGCTTGAAGACAGAAAAAAAAAATTCTTTGGTCGCCACAACAAATAAAAGCTCCTCTCTTTAGTGATGTTGGAAGACTGAAGTTGTTTACAAATTAAGTTGTTTGGTATGTGATGACAAATCAGCAAAAAGTAAATGAAAATCCCACAAAAGAACAGCGTGTGCTCAGAAAATTGCTGAGATGCAGTTCCTCATCCTACAAACCTACATTTGGACCTCTATTTCAAACAGGAAGAAACCAACAGGTTTGTCTACAAAGCAGTTATCTTGCATTGCAAGGGAGAGAGAGTAATTTCTCTAAACAAGAGCCGGGGAGGTGTTGAATCAATAATCTTTCTTATGTGTCATATACAAGAAGTGATATTAAAATGATGCTGAATATTTCAATCTTGTTCCACCAATCTGTACATAGATTCTCAGCAGTATGGTCTTTCCATGAAATAATCAAGTTCATCGTTTTTTGCATGGCCAGTTGTAATGTAATAGGCCGTACAGTATTGACTTGACTTGACTTGCACATAGCCTTTGCTTCTGAGAGCCTGAACTGAAATGTCAAGCCAACACATGCGCATGCCCAGATGGCATGAAAAGCTTTCCTTAACATCCTCCTCACATGTGGGAGGTTGTGTGTGTGTGTGTGTGTGTGTCTGCATGTGTGGGTGGGTGTGGGTGAGCGCTTGGTGGCGGTGGCGTGTTTGGAGGCCGTCAGCACTTCCTGTTCCTCTGCTGCAGTGAGCCGCCCCACAGGACGCCCTCCAGCCCCAGCTTAACACACATAGCACAGATCAAAGAGCTAATTAGCCAACCTGGGAAACTTAGGGGAAGTTTGGCTTCCATGGTTTATGTGGCTGACACGAACACACACACACACACACACACACACACACAAACTGCATGCAAGTACAGACATGTGCATGCAAAGGCAAGGCACATAAACACAGAGACGTATTCCCATACAAACTCAAAGAAAACAAAAAAAAACATGCCAGATAAGTGAAATGAAACTACAAACTGTCAGGGAGTAATTAGTCCATTGCCTCTGGAAAATCAACCATGTTTCAAGGTCAAGGCAAAGCAGATTCAGTGATTCCTACCCCCTCCCAACTGTTCTCTATGACATTAGATTCACCCGACAACCCAGGTTAAGTAACTAGATAGATGTGCAGCGCTGTGAGTTTGATGTATATTTGAAGGGGAACATTAGGAACCACATCTGACAATGTCCTCCATGTATAATCTCTCCAGAGTGGGTTGCAGGAAGGAGAGCTTTTAAACCTTTTATGAAATAAGTGCTGCTTGGAGAGACACAGAGATAGAGCCTACGATCTCATCATAGTGCTGTCTTTCAGAGCCAATTTGCAGCATGCCTGTCTTGGGACTCACAGAGCCAACTGAGTTCTGCTTTGTCTTTCATTGGTATCTCTTGCACACTGGCTTGGGATATCAGGATCTGTTTTCACAAACAGTTACAAATAGTTGGGTAACTGTCTGTTTATTTGAGTTGGGCACAAGGCAGTTAAGTGACCACAACCCCATGGGAACTCAACTCTGGGACCTGTTGCACTGACTTTCAAGTGTGGCCAGAAAGCTAAGGCAAAACCCTCCCTTTCACATTTAAAGCAGCCTGTCCACCCCAAGGATTGGCAATAGTCTGACCAACTGAAAAGTGTGGGGTGCGGATAGGGGACAATCCCCACGTTTTAAAGAAACTTTGAATATGAAAATGATACTAACATATCATGTGAGGCAGACCAGCTAAGTAATCAAAAGACTTTTGTATTATGGATGCTGATTAACATTCAGTACTATGGAGATAAATGTGAACTGCTTTGTTGTTTTATGGTTTCTATCACCACCTGCTGGTGAAAAGAAATAAATTCTTTATCAATCATGTGAATGGGAAATTCCTTCACACACAAGATAACAAGGAATCAGAAACACAGCTTCCTTAATCACTCTTACGTGGATGTTCCTTGTGGCCTAATGTGAAAGAAGAACTATTTAATCACAAACAAGCAAACACCAGGAGTCATGGCGACACAGTCATGGCGAAACATTGGCCCATGTTTTTTTTAAGAGGCATGCAAGTCAATATGAATGTTGTCAATATGTTACCACACTGATTGATCAAAAAAACTGCATACAAACACTTGACACCAAAGGTTCTAAAGTGTCACAATGTGATATAGAGACAATAAATTAGAGATAAATTAGAGATTGTCTAGTGGTAGGATATGTTCTGACCTAATTTGCTGACACACTATATATATATTTCACAAATTTTAAAATATAATATAACAAAGCGCTACTGATGAGAACAACTGCTGATGATAGGTTGCACTCCCAGTCCCTTGCGCTTCTGAGGAAAGATACAACCAATCGACTTATCAATTAGGCAAAAGAATAAACACAAGTCACATGCACCTAAATCACCACCTGTTCTGGGACTGAGTATTAGTCCATCTCTCCAAACTGGGCATGTGGTGAAGACAAGTGTCTTTTGAGTACGCTATAAGAGAGACATGTGGTTTGGAGGGCCTCCAGTATTGATTAATAATGCATGGCTGGATTGAGCTCATTATCTCTGCTGATCTGATCCGCTCCGTGGGGCTGTTGTCTGCCTTAGTGAGTTTCGTCTGCATTCTAATCTACACTACCCTGAAGTGTCTCAGAGGGTTTGAGATTGGAAGTATTTTCTAGCACACTCCCTTGGTCAGGATGAATCTCCACATAGATGTCTAGACCAAGAAACCATACTTTCTCTGCTTTCCCAGTATACAGTCCGTCATGTTAGTTGCTGATATATTTGTGTACTGTAGTCTGTACATACTGTGCAGGTTTTAGCTGAACTGACCTTATAGGTCACAGGTTTTTTTTAATTAGATTATGTTACTTTGTCATGACAGAGTGTGATTTTACACATAATTCACTGAGTAGATGGAGAACAAAAAAGACAAAGAGGCCGGTAGAGAAGCCGTAAAGACGCGTTACTTTAGTCAGAAAAGACCCAGCAAAGTAGGACAGCAGGATCATACTCTCAGCCTGCAGATGAAGTCATAGAACCACGTCATTTGTTTTAAATATTTAACTAGTGTTGATAGTATGGACTGAATCAGTACCACTGGCACTGAAGACAATTTCATAGGGAAGGAGCAATGTCACTTTCAGCAGTGTGGACTATCGGTGGCCTATTAACACACACTTGGAACTCTGTCTGTTGTTATGCAGCCATAACACACACTCATGGCCAAGTGTGTATATCTATGAGCAGACATGCGTTTATTAAGTTATGAAACATCATGGCAAAGGAAAAAAGAACAACAATCTCTGACCAAACCCTTCATGGTGGAAGAATAGCTTCAGCTGGTCCTAATGGTTGGGTAGGCTAATCACATTCTAGTTGTGTCATTCTTTTTTATTCATAAATCTATTGCTTTGTAACCCAATTTACATAAAAATGACAAAGAAAAATGTTACCCTTAATTTCTCCCAAACTATTCAAATTCCCCTCGAGGCTATACAACAGCTGTTGAGACAGCTTCAAAAACTCCCGTAGATTTTAAATGTTCAACTTCCCCATGTTCTCAGAATGAAACTGAGAGGTTAAAGAAAGTCCTGGGTACCCAATCATATTGAAAGGGAGAATAATAGCTTGGTCTATGTATAATTATGTCCTCAAAAAGGCTCACATTAGGAACAGCTCCAGCAAAATAACTAAATAAAATTGTGGTTTAAAACTGACAAGCAAACAGCTATGCCCACCAGACAGTTGATGATAACAGGGCCATCTGGTGGAGAAGCTGGATAATGCATGCATTGTCATGCCCTGAAAAGGACCTGTGAGTGCAACACACAGTTGAAATCAGAAGTCCACCGAAGCAGTAACTATCCCAAAGTTGATGAGACACATTGAAATTTTAAAGGCAGGGTATACAATTTACATGTACTTCAGAACCATTATCTGTTATATCTCTTATTTAAATGTAATCTTGAATATAACTGCTATCCTGATTCCTACATATACTGTAGTGGCAGAGATGATGCGCCTCCACCCAATCCATTGATAATACATAGCATAGCCTATAATATTGCGTTTTGGGTGAAGAATATACATTTAAACTGACTTAAAGGCTACCGTGGTGGAAATTCTACAGATTAAAGATTAATATTTATCTTAGTTTTGAACCTGTTTTCCAAGGTCAGCCTATATGAACAAATAAGTAAGCCCGAGATTTTCTAATGAGGAGACAGAGCACTCAAAAAATCCTCCATAGAAAGCATGGGGTTAGTTCGTAATGTCAATATGGCAGTTGTCTACACATATCCTGCCCCTTCCACAGCCAAAAGTCGACATGTAAATAGTGAATACATCGTGCCAATCATGTGATGTGAATACATTGTACCAATCATGTGTTGTGATCTCGCCATTAGAGCAAGGTTGGTGTTATGAAGCCTTGCGTCCACGTAGTTCTCCCCGAAATACTATAGATTCCCGATAAGTGTCCAAAATGCGCTGCAATATGGCCACCAAGTGGGCCTGGCTCTTTGGCGTTGTGGTCAAGCCGCAGGGTTAGTACCCTGGCGACCCAGGTTCAAGACTGCGTGGGGTCTCTGCTCTCTCTTGAATTTCCCCTTGGGGATCAATATCTATCTGACTTGCCTAAAAGGACTTTGAGTAAGCTAGATTACCAGAAATTTAAAAATGATTATTGACAAATGAAATGTAGCCCAAAAGTCTCTGTGGGTTTGCAGGTGTGCTTGTTCATGTGCTACTATATGTCATTAACCACAGTACTGTTCAAACTACAAGGTGTGGTGTAAACTTATAGTACTATTGTGGTTGGAGAGCTTTAGGAAACAGTTGTACTTTAGCTGCAATATATTTTACCAATACATCGTACCATATAAATTCAATGCTTAGTTCTATGCTGAGTGGGGAACTTACTCCTAGTCTCCACCTGTTTGACCTGCTGTCAGCCAGGGGTTAGTTTCCATAAAAAAACCCCACAAAAGTCATTGCTGAACCACCTTGGTTTAACACAACCTTCACTCAAACAACCTAACAACTATTTCTAGAAAGTGTCCTAGTTTGGTAAAAAAATTGCATTGCAAGTTCAAACCACTGTAGTGGCAACAAAATTGTTGATGATGTCATGTTGAGCATCTGGTGATTTATTATTTACAATAATTACTATGAATGAACAACTAACTTATAGTTATGTTGTGTCCCAATATTTTTTCTAATTACATCCTCTGTTCACGTGCAGTGGCTCTGTGGTAAGAAAGTAGGTGAATTAAAAATTCCACTCATTCACTACATAGCCTAGTCACTGTCAGTGAGTGATATATATTTATGGGGGTATATTTGTCCCATACAAATTTGTAAATGCCGTTTGTAATTTAAAAAAATATACTTTGGATGTGTTTGCATAAAATGTAATTTGTAAATCTGCAGTTCTGCGTGTGAAGTGTTGCTTGCGCATTTGTGGATCGCCGATTTCACGCATTCAACATGTGAAATGTCGTCAATTTTGAGACATTCTTTTCACACTGATCCGGGGTGCGTTTCCCGTACAACTACGGAAGTGCATCGTTCAACTAACCAACACAAAAATTACAACTGTTTCTCAAAATGGTCATACTAACATAGTACTTTCTAAGTTGGAACCATGTTTTTGGAGCATGTCCGACTGTGTCGGTTATAGTTGAATGCATGAAGTCTAAATGGTAGGCCCCCTATAGGAAATTTTACACTGACTGTGATCATTTATAATAATAGCCTAATGTCACAGCATAGCATAACCTATTGAAATAGCCTTAACATATTATATGATCAGCTTTATAAATTGAAATATTTACTGAAACACACTGAAAACCTAGGCCTATATTCCTCTGAAATACTGACACATTTGTCATGATATTGTACAGCAACAGAGAATAGACGCATGCCCTGTAAGTTCTGAGTGCACTTGTGGTTGTAGGTTCGCGACTGACTTCTTTTAGAAATTCACAATGGTAGGCCTAAACTATGCTTAGGCCACCTACCTTTGGTCTACGGTAGCCTAGTTCTGTGGTCCAGTGGAGAGGGATGCTGATGTATCGGGAATAACTGTCAAATTGTGCGAATTGATACTTTTGTTGCCCATTAAATTCATGCCCATTAAAGGCAGTGCATTTGTGCCACTTGTTATGTTTGTGTTCATTGTGACATTGTATTGCTACAACATACACATATTAGATGTAGGCCTAATTTGAAATGAACAGTTCATGAAATGACTCATCCATTGTACTTCTGCAGTTCTGTGTTGAATCACAACCACAAAATGAGAGAAGTTCACACACACACACAAACAGTATTACTGTAGGTGTTGTTGCTGCTGAGATAGTAGCAAAGTCTATACTGTTGTTTTTAAAAGCATGTCTATATTCCCTGAGTGCCATCAACCCATCAAAATTCCATCAACCCTCTATGATAACACACTTTTTCAGTTTGCAGACACAAGCATGGTTACCAAAATAAGCTTGAATTCTTAGACCTACACAGGTAACTATGAGGCTATTGCATATTGTTTGAAGTAGAATAACGCCATCTAGCACAAAATAAGATGGATGATGTAATTGTAATTATAAAACATCTCTATTGACCCTTTCCCCTTAATATAAAATAAAATCAATTAAGGATAACTGCCACACAATGTGAACATTTTATGTTCCGCTCACAGATGTAGACACATGTGTCCACCAATGACAACTGCCAATCAATTAATTCCAAGCAGTCCATGGGCCATTTCCTGTTCCTCATAAAAGGTGTGGCTACATGTGAGGCCTTTACACAAGATGGCAGCTCTAGTTCTCCAATTGAATTATCGTCGTCGGAGGTGAAGAAGTGAGGTGGTGTATATGAATGTCCACATTAGCACTACTTTCAACCATGGAGGTATACATAACTGGAGAGAGTGACTAATTCCCACCCCCATTCATTTCAATGGCCCATGCTAGGCTAGCTACTTCAGCCAAAATAGTTTGAAATGGACTGCAGCCATCTTTAGGAAAATGCCGTTTCATGGGTGCTGGTTTCCGGCACCAGCTAGAATTAGCCTATTAGGTTCCACGTTACAGACGGAGACAACGTAAGGTACAACGATATGTCGTTGATGAAGACTGGATATTCCCTCAGAGGAAAAGAAGTTATTCGGAAATGCGCCTCAGAAATGTATTTTCTTGCTTGGGATAACATTTTGGTAGCCTGACGTTGTCATACTCAAATTCTAGTCAGAATATGAGTCTGATACTGCTCCATTGGGACGTAATTATGGGGCGTGTTTCAACCGATACAGGGGGGGAATATCTCTGCACTCAACTGGATAGACCTAACCAATCAGAGCAACAAAATAGCTTACCGTGAGGTGTAGGAAGAAAACACATGAACCATCCTTCTGCTCCTATATCCCCTCCATTTTTAAAAATAATTCTGTTGAACAGTGATATGCTACCAACATGTTAAACAGCTGGGAAAGGCTGTCGCAAATCCCTCGAACAGGTGGTCAATCAGAGATTTCAAACGAACGAGGGAACATGTCGCAATGCAACAGCGCTGTTTTCCCTTGATGAAAGTGAAACCAGTTTTCCCACATCTCAACTTTGGCCAAAGTTTTCAGAAATAATCGTTTTCAGTGATACAAACTCATTAAATAATATGAATTTTCCATATGGGGTCTTAAAAGCCATGTATCCTTTTAGCCACAGAGTTTTTGTTTCAAATATAAGCCTAATCTAAGCGTGCTCAGATGACGTGATAGACCAGGCGCTGTTGCTCACCTGTCCATCATCGTAAAGCCTGATTTGATTGGTCCGCCCGATTTAGGGCGAGCATACTTGCCCCACAATGCCAGACCGAACTTCCCGTGGGGAGGGACTCATTTCGGAATGGCACCCAGGCTAACATTTTGGGGATGGTGGAGTAGAAGTTTGCCACTTGAAGCCATAGACATTTATTTTGTTTTAAATCACAATGTGGAGACATAGGTTACATCAGCGGTTCCCAAACTTTCCCCCCCGCGTCCCACCGCCTACATTCCGACTCGGCTCGTGTACCCCCACCATCCGACACATAAACACATAAAAACGCATTCTATAACCCCCCCCCCCCCCCCCGCCCCGCGTTGACAATATTTGTCCGTTTCCCGGTTTTAGGGGTGTGCATTTGGTCAGTTAAAAAGTTACATCCACATACAATATCTTATAATAGGCCTACAACAACGCCTGACTTAGGCTACCTTTAGTTTGTTAAATGTAAAGCCTAGCTTAATGTTACCTTTCTTGCCCATCTGAAATAACTCCTAGCTTTGCTCCTTCCCTCCTTTCTGTTTTTGTTGTTTTCAAAAACCTGTTATATCCGCGAAACTTTCCCCCCACGGACCATCCAACGCATTCAAAAGTAACGCATTCTATTAGCTATTCCAGGAGTCATGTTTAATAAGCTGCCCTTTTTTGATGAACACATACAGAGTTTATAAATTATATCCTTTAATTTCATGTTTCCATATCATTATGACCTGATTCGGAATTGTGTATTTATTCATGAATTAATCACAAAAGATTTAAAATTTTAATTTTACACCTGTCCGCCATAGCCCTTTTCATCTCGCGTACCCCCTAGAAGCAGCTCGCGTACCACCGGGGGTACGCGTACCACAGTTTGGGAATCCCTGGGTTACATGATCCCGACTCTGTGTTGTCATGGACTACAGGTAGGAACAGCCTGTGCGTATTAAAAGTTTTCATAGCCTACACAACACAGTGAGTGAGTAGGCTATTAATTGGATATAGGTCATTGCTATGCATCAGTTACCTTGTCAACCCACAAATTATAGTAGCCTAATATGACAATATTTACTTTAAAGTCTGGTATAATACAGCCTAAACCATGTAGGCATTAAGTCAAGTATCAGTAGCTTTAATCCAAGTAGGTGCCCAACACTAAACTCGTGCATGAGCTGTCATCTACCAATCAGCATGTAAAAACTGGTGCCGGAAGTTGCAACCATGTAACGCCATGTTTTAAAAAATGTCGGTGGCCAAATGCCATGCTAATTGGCTGAAGCTAACCCTCCAAATCCTGACTCCCTGCTTTCAACTCCCTCGATATCCTTTCAGATGATGCCATCATACGGAAATACCAGCTGTCTAGAGGGGAAATCGAGGAGCTGATTGAATTTACCCGACCACACCTGGTTAGGGCTACCAGGCGCACCTTTACCTTGTCACCAACAGTTCAGTTTCTGGTGGCACTGCGTTTATACGCGACTGGTAGCTTTTTGGAGGTGCTGGGGGATGGCTTTGGGCTGAGCAAGGCATCTGTCAGCAGAGCCGTGACAGCAGTCACACAGATTCTGTTTCAGCTCACTGGGGGACTTTTCCATCTTCTCCTGATGACATCGCCCACGTCAGCAGAAGCTTTTATGCTATCGCTGGCATCCCGAGGGTGATCGGAGCCATTAATAGGACCCTCATCCGCATCAGGAGCCCAACAGAGAATGAGCCAGCCTACATTTGCCTTAAGGGTTATCCAGCCTTTAATGTGCAGGTAGTTTATGACCCCCGAGTCTTCCCGGACATCGTGGTGAAGTGGCCAGAGAGCACACACCACTACTTCGTCTGGGCCAACTCTGCACTCTGCCAGGTGGCAGAAGGTGGTGGGTTTGAGGCATGCTGGCTCCTCGGGGACTGTGGTTACCCTTTGCGCCCCTTTCACCTGTCCCCCGGGAGTCCAGCAGCGAGGCAGAGGAGGGATTCAACAACGCCCACAGCCAGACCTGTGTTGTTGTGGAGAGGGCCCTGGGCATGTGGGAGCAGCGCTTCAGGTGTCAGCAACTCTGCTGGTGGCCTGAAGCTCCATCATGCAAAGTTGTGCGGTGTAGTAGTCGTGACCGCACTTCAAGACAACATCCTGTTGCCGGGTGATGAGATGTTGGTGGAGTTGGTAGACGGTAGCAATCCAGCTCCTGCTAAAAAGTCGACGGCCTGGAAGTGCGGCGGGAGATGCACAAATGTTTGGACACTAAACATTAATTTCCTCCACTATTCCCTGCTCCATCTGCCTTTTGGCTCTTACTTTTGTAGGCCTGTTACGACCCTGTGGGTCTTGTTGCATATTCTTTGTGTTTGTTGCTTCTGTTGTGTGTCTTGCAGGCAGATTGGCGCAGCTGAGTGGTGGTGTGAACCCATTGGACGTCAGGATAGCCCGTCCCTTTAAAAGTGGCTGACGTCATTCAGAGCTCTCTCGCTCTTGCTCGTTTTCGGATCACTTTCGTTGCCACCGTCACTGCTGCACTTCGCTGCCACTAGGGCCAGCCTCGGGCCTTGCCCGTACAACCACCGTCATTTTTCCACTCCCTGGAGTGAGAGACCAGGAGTGAGCGCCTGGCCGCCGAGGCCTACTTTGTAGGCCTTGTTTTTCGTAGTGGCTTATCTAGACTGTTTTTCCATATAAGGGGCATAAGGGGACGACAGTAAGGGCCGCAACAGGGACCCGTGGAACGTGGGATTGATTCTCAGATTTCGGGGCAACTGAAGCCGGTAGGCAACAGGGTTCACCTTGCGCACTACCTTGAAGGGGCCAACATAACGAGGGGCAAGTTTGCGGTTCTCCACCCGCAGAGGAAGGTCCTTGGCGGACAACCAAACCCGCTGCCCAGGACGATAACTGTGGGCAGGCTGCCTGCGGCGGTTGGCCTGAGTCTGGTTGGCCCTGGACGTATGGAGGAGAGTCCTCCGGACCCTGTGCCAAGTCTTACGACACCGGAAGTGATCGACCGAGGGCACCCCGGCGTCGTCCTCCTGTTCAGGAAACAAGGGTCCTGGTTGAGCCTCTCAGTCTGGCCATTAGACTGGGGATGGAACCCGGAGGAGGCTGGCCGTGGCACGATCAGCTTGCAGAACGCCCGCCACACTAGGGAGGAGAACTGGGGCCCTCGGTCAGAGACGATGTCCTGTGGGAGTCCGAAGACTCGAAAAACATGGGTGAACATCAGTTTAGCAGTCTCAAGGGCAGAAGGGAGTTTACATAAAGGTATGAAACGACAGGCTTTTGAGAACCTGTCAACTACAACTAGAATGACAGCATTACCTTGAGAATCTGGAAGGCCCGTAATGAAGTCGACAGCCACATGAGACCAGGGACGCCGAGGAATGGGTAGAGGATGCAGGAGTCCCTGGGGATGCTGTTGTGGAATCTTGCTTCTGGTGCACACTTCACAAGACAGGACGTACAACCTCACTTCTTTCTCCATACCCGGCCACCAGAAGCGTCTCTTCAAGAAGTCAAGGGTCCTCCGAGCTCCTGGGTGAGCAGTGAGAGGGGACGAATGACCCCACTGGAGAACCTTGGCCGAGCTGAATGCGTAACGTACAAGAGGCCCGGTTGTCCAGTCCCAGGACTGGGGTCCTGGCGCTGAGCTCGTCGAACCGCCTCCTCCACACCCCAGCGGACAGGGGCCACAATCCGGGACACAGGAAAAACAGGGCCAACTTCACTCTCCCGGTCAATGGAAGAGAACTGTCTGGAGAGAGCGTCGGGTTTGGTGTTCTTCGAGCCAGGGCAGTACGACAGGGTGAAATCGAACCGACTGAAGAACAAGGCCCACCTTGCCTGTCGTGGATTAAGTCTCTTAGCTTGCTGGATCTAGGTTTTGGTGGTCTGTCCAAACCAGGAATGGATGGCGAGCTCCCTCCAGCCAGTGCCTCCACTCCTCAAGAGCCAGTTTCACAGCAAGCAATTCTCGGTCTCCCACATCATAGCGGGACTCTGCAGGACTCAGACGGTGGGAAAAGTACGCACAGGGGTGCAGCTTTCCCTCCGAGCGCTGAGAGAGGACAGCGCCGACGCCACTGTCTGAAGCATCTACCTCGACAATGAAGGGTTGTGATGGGTCAGGGAGGACTAGAATGGGTGCAGTACAGAAGCGGTGCTTGAGGTCTTTGAAAGCCTTCTCTGCCTGAGGAGACCAGGCAAAAGACCTAGCTGTCCTTTTGGTGAGATCAGAGATGGGCGCTGCCAAAGAAGTGAAGTTTCTGATGAACTTGCGGTAGAAGTTCACAAAGCCCAAAAAACGCTGAACCTCCTTCACTGATCCAGGAGCGGGCCAGTCCTGGACGGCCAGGGTCTTGGCTGGATCCATCTGAAGTTGTCCTGTCCGTACAGTAAAGCCCAGAAAGGAGACCTCTGGGACATGGAATTCACATTTCTGGGCTTTCACAAACAGACTGTTCTTCAGTAGCCTCTGAAGGACTTGGCGGACATGGTGGCGGTGCTCTTTCAAGGTCTTGGAGAATATCAAGATGTCGTCAAGGTAAACAAAAGCATATTTGTTGATCATCTCCCTCAGGACATCATTGATAAGGGCCATGAAGACTGCTGGTGCATTTGTAAGTCCAAAAGGCATCACTTGGTACTCATAGTGTCCTGATGGGGTGTTAAAGGCAGTCTTCCATTCGTCTCCTTGTCTGATACGAATGAGGTGGTACGCATTCCGCAAGTCCAACTTCGTGAAGACTGTAGCACCTTGGAGCAGGTTGAATGCGGTGGACATCAGCGGAAGGGGGTAGCGGTTGCGTACTGTTATCTACTGGCCCCGGTAGTCAATACATGGTCGCAATCCCCCATCTTTCTTGCTGACAAAGAAGAAACCCGCACCAGCAGGCGAGGTGGAGGGTCGGATGAACCCAGAGGCTAGGGAATCTTTGATGTATTCATCCATGGCCTTGCGCTCTGGCTGAGAAAGAGAAAACAGCCTGCCACGAGGCGGGGTAGCACCGGGAAGTAAGTCTATTGCACAGTCATAGGCACGGTGAGGAGGAAGAGTGGCAGCCCTACTCTTGCTAAAAACTTCCTTCAAATCCCAGTACTCTGGAGGTACTTGAGATAACTCGGTAAGATCAGGGGGCTCGGCAGGAGACACAGGAGAACTAGAGAGCAGACAAGAGGCATGGCATGTAGGGCCCCATTCCACAAACTGGCCTGTTGCCCAGTCTATGTGAGGGTTGTGGCGGGTAAGCCAAGGGAAGCCCAGAATTACAGGGAACTCAGGTGAATGAATCAGATGCAAGGATCTCTGTTGTAGCAGTTCAGAACCTCTGCTGGATTACCAGCCAAAGAAGCCTCTGCTGAGTCAGTCATGACTGAGTCTTTCTGTTAGGTGGGCTGGGACTGGAACCCTGGCTACTGGTCTAATCCAGTGACCACCCACTAGGCAAAACAGAGAAAAGTGCAGAGGGCCGACAACAAGGATCAAGTTCAATAAAGTTTAATTGGCAAATGTGGCCTATACATGACTACGCCACTCCCACTTATCTGAAAGGTGTGGAAGAACCTATTTGCCCACCAGACTAGAGACTTTCCCCACGCTATCAATCAAAATGAAACAAGCTGGAGGCTGATGTGCAAAAGCGATACAGAAACAGTTTATTAATATTCACATTAAAATGTCATTTATTTTCTTGTCCATCATCAGTATATCAGGTCAAAGACTAAAACAATCGGTGATTATGGATCCACAGCCAATAGAGTTATAGGGAATATGGACAGCACACAGCTCTCAGTGTAAAACGGTGAACCACCTGTTAAACAAACAATTTATTTTATAAGTCTTAGAGGCTACAATTTCCACACCAAACGTGACAGCACAGCATTAACTTGTGTTTATCCACACTACAAATCACAGCATTTCCAATAAGAATCACAGCAGCCAAGTGGTCACCTTATCACATCCGAGAAGTGCCTGCTGTCCACCTCAGATCCCGAGTCAACGGATAGGCTAGAATTTACACACTATACAAATAAATTAATGTTCCACATAACAAGCAGGAGTAGGTTTCGTTGCTGATTACCTCGCCAAATTGCACAATGCCCAATCCCCAAAAAGAAGGGAAACCCTTTACAAATCCCCTTGTAAAAGGAGGAATTGCACTTCTGTCCCGACACTAATAAATTCATAAGCACGGCATGATACAAAAGCTAAAACACATGATAATTCACGGTATGGGATAACAGTGGCTGTGACGTCCTACAAAATCCGCAATCCTACAAGAGAAATTAAAACACACATTTATTCAGTCGTGCAGTCATAACTCCTTCACTCCCATTATGCGATATTACAGGCTACTATCACTCACACTTAATAATACTCACCAGTAATAAACCCAACACTCACAATCAACGGGCCTCGAGGCCAAAGGGCTTCTAATGTGCGCGGCTCCGTCACTGAAGCCAGACCCAGAGAAATCACGGGCTACACACAATAAACGCGCATTTAAGTCATTACCAAACTAGAACCTGGTGACAGCTTAGTAAACCAACGGGTAGCCTACCTACTTTTACGAGGAGATCCGCCCAAGCACACAAGCCAGTTTAGCATTCGCGATGCAACGCCAAAGTTGATCTGTTTAAGGGCCTACCATTTCAAAACACTTAAGTTATACGCACCTTAGTGGTTGGCGGTCTCAGCGAGAATCGTTCGAATTGCTTCTGTTCAGTCGCCAGTTAAGTTCTACAAAATAGCTTGTGGTCAAATCACATAATCCCCTTTTACGAGGCTCACATCACATCAAAGCACTTGGCAGGAATACATACCATTGATAAAGCCGGCGTTGGGTTTGCAAGTTGCCGCTGTTTCGGGCCACTCTCCAAAATCACTGCACGCCTGTGCACTAACCCAGCATGTACTCGCTGAAAATCTATGAGAACCAAATTTCAAATAAACACCATATATTGTGATACCACTAGCGACGTCTAACAGCAACACCAAACAATTCAAGCTTACCGCGTGTGGCTCTGAGGGGGGACTAGTTTAAGCACATGTGTGGTGTTTCTGGTGTATTGCTGTGTGCCTTTGCTGTGTAACAGTTGAACCTTTTATGATGTTTGCATGATATTTGCGTGGACTTCCATAACTGCCACCCTCAGATCTCCACTTTCCAAACTCTGTGTATTAATAAATCTTTTGCTTTGCTGGAATTCATGTCTCCACCGTGTAATTTTCGAACCTGTGAGCGCTGTCTCGGTTTAGAGGTACGATCTCTTAAAGGAGAATTCCGGTGTGATTTTGACCTAAAGTGTTTTGAAACATGATACCGAGTGTGAACGTATGTCTCATAGCCCATCTCGGCTTGTCCCCTGCACTCCGAAATCTGGCGCTAGTTAGCCGATGCTACCAACAAGGCGGTCAATGGTGGTGCCTCGGCATCGGCATAGCCATGCAAATAAATCACTGTTTTACACCATTTACGAGGCTCAATGTATCTCCACACTTCATTGGTAGACTTCAGAGGGCCCTGACATTTAAAACGAGACATTGAGAACTTTGAAAAAGCACTGGTAGTTTACTTACAAGACGGTTTATACAGACAGTATCTTCACGAAGTTTAGCGTTTGCAGCCATCTTGAATTTAGTCACGATAAGTCGAGCGACGAGTAAGAATGAACAGGTATGATAAGGGATCAGATTCCAAAAATAATTCCGTGGAAATGCATGGATTCCAGTTGCTGCTACTGGAAGAAACTGTAATCTATGCATTTCCACAGAATTATTTTTGGAATTAGTTTAAGTACATGTGTGGTGTTTCTGGTGTATTGCTGTGTGCCTTTGCTGTGTAACAGGTGAACCTTTTATGATGTTTGCATGATATTTGCGTGGACTTCCATAACTGCCACCCTCAGATCTCCACTTTCCAAACTCTGTGTATTAATAAATCTTTTGCTTTGCTGGAATTCATGTCTCCACCGTGTAATTTTCGAACCTGTGAGCGCTGTCTCGGTTTAGAGGTACGATCTCTTAAAGATTCCCTGATGCATTAGGCCTCAGGGTGGCGTAGTCAGGCTACTGTGATTGGCCCTTTGGCCTTTCCTATGGAGCACCCTGTTACACGAAGTCCAGGAAAATCCACAGCTTGCAATGAAGATACGTCCAGTCAAGGCAATCAAGTGTCCAAAAAGAGAAAGTAAAATCCAAACGCTCAGAAGATACAAAAGTTCCAAACAAACATCTTCCAGCGGCAAGTTCCAGGATAAAGTTACACAAAAGTGGTCTCAAAAGATCCAAAGTTTTACAAACGCAAAGTTCCAAGCAAACAAAAAGGTATTTTCAAAGTTTTTTCCCAATAGGTACACGAGTGACTCACCCTCAAACAGCACAAAGACTCAGTGACAAGAACAAAACACAGGGTGGAATAAATACCCAAGGTAATTGATCACATGACCACCACAGAATTGGAAATTAAGAATTGGAGGGAAAGTTAACCAAAAACCGGTGGGGCACAAATCACATGACCATCAAAACAAAAGAAGCACATGGCTGTCAAAACAAACACAAATAATCTAGCTGTCAAAACAAACAAGGCAAGGATGCAAGAATGACCCCTAGTGGCCAACAGATGTATAAGAAACGAAATAACAAATTATCATATTCATGGGTTTCATCAGGTCCCTTGCTACAGCTGTCGCCTACTTTGCCCCTTCCTGTTTGGTGTTGGGAGATAGCCAGGGGCGGACTGGGATCAAAAATCGGCCCTGGCATATTTGGCCCAAGCGGCCCTCAAATCGGTCGGACACACCTAATTAAATACAAAATCTTTGCATTACCCTTGAATATGCATATATTTTCAACTGTCATGGAGCACTGAAAGTTATTTGGTTGGTTATTTCTCTGACTGATCAGAGGTAGGCATGGAGCATATGATATATTCAAGTAGGCTAACAAGCAATTATTAAAGAAGAGTTTCTGCTTGAATTCAAAGTATAATTTCAAATTATTCAATGGGCTACAATTGACAGCAGCACCAAAAATTACTGAAGCCTATGTGTAAAGAGTTAAATTACCCAGATTGTCTTAGACATTAATGTAATTTATACCAGTTATCACTGTAGGACAACTGAAACAACACAAAATAAACAGGGCTGTTGCTGGAAATATTTTATTCCTGTAGGCTATACTACCTACCTACTGTACATTGCTGGTACATTTTGGAACAGTACAGCTACATGAACTAATTCTCTTTAGTGTCTTCCAGTAGCCTATCGTATAGGTTATATATACTGTAGCTTAGTTGGCTTGTGCATGACGTGACGTTTTGTAACCTACATTTCCGTCAGTCTACAGTCTTTTAGCCCTTCTTTACTATGATAACCCTTCCAAGATAGAACCCTTCTCTACTTTGAGAGACCAACCACCACTCATGCCATCGATGTTTAATTTTGGGCGTCTGACGGAAACTGATCAATCTGACCAACAATTAACGTCGATTTGACACTATTTTGCTGTCAGGGTTTGCAAATCATTCATTTAGAAAATTTAAGTTGCGCTATTTGTTATTATAATCACAGCACGACCTTACTATGTTATCATTAGGCTACCAAATGATTACATTATCGCAATTTATAAGTCATCATAATCATCATAGTCAGCATGGCATGTCACAGCCTACCTGCTCCACCACGGAGTTCTTATCATGTATCCTCAACTAGGCTCGCACTCTCCACCTGCTCACTGCCCCTTGCTCTGTATGCTTGTTTACATCCTCGTTCAAACTCAACGAACTTCAACATGTTGCTGACATATGCTAGCCTACTTGCAATATTGTATTTTTGAAGCTTCTACATTGGTGATAATTTTGCACAATTGTCACTACCGGCACCCGCCGCAATTTCGTGTAGGCAACTTCGATTAACTTTTGACGCGCTCACAGAATCCTGGCTCTGAACCAAAATGGGAAGGGTGGGGCCTGACGTGAGCTGTTATTGGATCAGTCCAGTGTCAATATTGAAATGTAACCAATGGGCTGCTGATTGTCCTTCCTTTGGGCCGATCGTTGGCCAAAATAATTAAATTATATATATAGCCTATTCTATCGGCCTAAAAGGTGCGTCGGCCCACCGGGAAAATGCCCGGTATGCCAGATGGCCAGTCTGCCCATGGAGATAGCATAGATTTGCTATGGGGTTAAGGTCAGGCAAGTTTGCTGGCCAATTAAGAACAGGGATACCATGGTCCTTAAACCAGGTACTGGTAGCTTTGGCACTGTGTGCAGATGCCAAGTCCTGTTGGAAAATGAAATCTGCATCTCCATAAAGTTGGTCAGCAGCAGGAAGCATGAAGTCCTCTAAAACTTCCTGGTTGATGGCTGCGTTGACCTACCCTGGAAATCCAGAGTTCTCGCGAGAGCACAATGGAATTGTCTCTGCGAGACACTCTGGCAATGAGCAATGATGCACGTTACTTTTCCCCCTTGAATACCGGGGAACCAGCTAAACTGATGAAGACAGTGCTGCAACGTTGGAGGACAGTAAACATTGTTCGTAGTGTTATCCGATTGCGTCAAAGTCCGAAATCATTCAGAGTAAACATGTCTAGTGTTATCCAATTGCTTGCAGTGAGATTTTTAAATGCATGCTTGTTGCCGCCCCTCGAGTTGGGCTATTACATTGTTCGTGGCCAGACCCTTAATCTTTCTAGATTACCAGGGTCTGGATTTTCCAGGCTAGCGTTGACCCTGGACCTCAGAAAATACAGTGGACCAACACCAGCAGATGACATGGCACTTCAAGCAACGTGGATTCTGTGCCTCTCCTCTCTTCCTCCAGACTCTGGGACCTTGATTTCCAACAGAAATGCAAAATTTACTTTCATCAGAGAACATAACTTTGGACCACTCAGCAGCAGTCCAGTCCTAATTTTGTCTTTAGCCCAGGCAAAACGCTTCTGACGCTGTCTCTTGTTCAACAGTGGCTTGACACAAGAAATGCGACAGCTGAAACCCAAATGCATACGTCTGTGCATGGTGGTTCTTGAAGCACTGACTCCAGCTGCAGTCCACTCTTTGTGAATCTCCCCCTCATTTTTCAATGGGTTTTGTTTCACAATCCTCTCCAGGGTGCAGTTATCCTATTGCTTGTACACTTTTTCCTACCACATATTTTCCTTCCCTTCGCCTCTCTATTAATGTGCTTGGACACAGAGCTCTGTGAACACCCAGCCTCTTTAGCAATGACCTTTTGTGTCTTGCCCTCCTTGTGCAAGGTGTCACTTTTGCCAGTACAGACTAGCGGCAGCAACATTGATTGCTGACATTAAGTTATTCAGTGACTAGTATACCTCACCAGTGTTATTCTTATATTAATAGAAATTTGGGAATACTCAACTCCAGACATCCCAAGTGTCCCGGAAGATCCGGGAGTCTCCCGCATATTAATAGCTGCTCCCTGATGCCCGCAAATTAGATAAAATCTCCCTGGAATCTAGAGCGAGCGAGCAAGAGCGCGCGCACGAAACCGAGACTTTGAATCCTGATTGTCCTGTTTCACTAAATCAACCAATCAGTTTTTAGTGTAGACAGGCTTTTATCTCTTTTCTTTCAAACTAAATGAATCAGTTAAGTGTATCTAGGAACAGGAGAGTCATGGCAGAAGCAGAGTGCCACCAAAAAAGGAACATTTAAGATCTATTTCATATCAGACTACACATAAGTGAGTGTACCCTTGTCTCATAAGAGTAAAAAATAATGATAGTCTTGCACGCTGCACTGTTTGCAACAGTGACTTTAGCATTGCCCATGGAGGGTTAAATGATTGCAAAAGACAGTGCCATTTCATGTGCATATTATTCAGGGAGATTTTATCTAATTTGCGGGCATCAGGGATATGTTCGGGATACCTCCCTGAAATTACTTTTTGCAGGTTGGTATGTCTGCAAGTCACTCAAACAGCGAACAGCAAACACTCAAATGGCACTTATTAATTAAACGTATTATTTAAGTATGAAACATTAAGTATGTTTTCATTTTTGTATGACGTTGCTCTTAAGTCAATAAATAAATCAAATCAATGTTATCTTTTTATTGAAAAGCCTGACATTTCTTGAAAAGCTTTACTTTCTCTCACCAGACATATCCTATTGTTTTTGCTTTGTAGGAATCATTGAGACCACATGTTATGGAAATAACAACAGGCTGTCACATGCTCTTCAGCAAGAACCCCTTAATCCAGACTATGGAATTTGATATACAGTACACACAGGGAATGTTTTTTGTTGATGTTGTGTCACAGCATGTTCCAGTGACCCAGGATGTTGTAGATAGGTTAATGGAGTTAACTTGTGCACTGAGAGAACATCAGGAACTTTCTTACAAGACCATTTCATTTTGAAATACAGCATGGAGGTGGACGATCTAAGATGTTAATATGCAAAGAACATCTTAAACACCTACTGGAACTTGGACCTCCATTGGTTACAATTACACATTTATTTGGTGTTTCTTGTGCTACACTGTACAGAAGAATGGCTGACGACAACCTCTGTAGAGGATTGTACAGATGTAGAGCTTGATGAACGGTGGAATCAGAAATAAAACAGATGATGCCACATTCGGGGTATAGATTAGTGAAGGGGTACTCTGGTTCACTACCCATTGGTGCCTATTTCTATATTCCAGTCCACAAAAGTAACAGGTAACCGTTTTTTTCTTTCAAAGAAGAGGGTACGAGTACAAAGTTCTCCCCTTTGGTCTGTCCCTGGTCCCTTGGACCTTCACCAAGTGCATGGATGCAGAATTTGTTCCACACTGTTGTCGAGGAATTTCTGTCCTGAACTATCTTGATGATTGGTTAATATGTGCAGCAGGCAGGCAGACCTCTTTCCTCCTGGCCTCTCCCTGGCCCTCTGCTAATGAGTGGGTGGGGACAATCATTCAATTAGGCCAACCATGCACTACTTAAGGAGCTCTACAGCAAGTAGCTTGGTAGATTCCATTGGTTGTCCCTCGTTTGAGCACTGGGGTCTACCGACCGTCAGGTATGTTGATGCCCTTGTTGTAGACCAGGGATTCCCAAACTGTGGTACGCGAGCTACCACTAGGGGGTACGCGAGATGAAAAGGGCAATGGCGGAAAGGAGTTAAAAATTATTAATATATAATAATTATAATAATAATATAATTAATAATCTAATGAATAATAATATGGAAATGTGAAATTAAAGGAAATCATTTGTAAACTCTATAATAGGCTATGTATTCATTAAAATATAAGCTACACACAATACACGTGATTTCCTGCGGGCAGCCAGAATATCTGGCGCGTTAGTTTTGTTGAAGTATAGGCTAGGTAGCTAAAACTGGCTAAAAACAGGGACACTGTCCAAAAGGCCTAATTAAAGCGATCGAAGAGAAGAAACGAGAGAAACAGAGCAGGACACAGGTAACGATGGGATGGGGAGCAGACTAATGAAGGTGGAGGTGAAGCGCAGGAGGATAAAAGAGAACGAGACAGAAAAGACTGCGTGAAGAAAACGAAAGTATGATGAGGCATACAGCCCTAGGCTTCACGTGGATTGGGAGACTTCCCAAAGCCACAGTGCCTGGTCTGCAGTGAGATGCTATTTAACCATTCTAGTGTGGTTTTTTATTTTAGCGTGAGAGCTCATAGACCAGTTGCACATTTTGATTTTGTTATTATGTAGGGCGGCTAATTAAACACAATGCCTGGAATGCGTCAATAGAATGTGTTACTTTTTTATGTGTTGGATGGTGGGGGTACGCGAGCTGAGTCAGGATGTAGAAGGTGGTCCGCGGGGAAAAAAGTTTGGGAACCGCTGTTGTAGACTATGTGTAGCTAAACTCTTCTATCTGTAGCCCTGTAGATGGATGGATATGCTGTCCTCATCTGTTGCCATTGGGAAAATTGGTATAGAGAAGAGTATGGGTAGCACGGCCTTTCCATCCGCGTTGCCCTCAGTGTAGGCCGTGCTGCTGTCTTGTCTTGTCTTAGTTTTGTCTTGTTTCTGTTTAGCTTTGCTTGCACTTGGCAACTGCCTGCATTGTACTTGTACCCTTTTGTTTTGCTTTACTTTATTATCTTAGTTATCCAGTGTCTGTCTATTCCATAGAGTCTGGAGGCAACAACTTTTAACTGTTTGTTAATTTGGCAGGCAGGGTTCTCGCTGGCGGGAGGCTAGTCAGTCACCTATTGGTGGTGCAGTAAAGATGCACATTTTGGTGTGAATTATCAGAATGTTTGCTGTGGTCTGAGGTGTTACTATTTTATCTTTCTTGCTGTGCGTGTGCATGTGTGTGGGCTCTAGGGCACATTATCAGTAGTCTGCCTCCCCCAGGTAAGCCCCTGCCTTGCTCATTCGGCTCCATCGTGCCTCCCCTATGGAACCTGTCTGTGATCATTTTTAAAACAAAAGTGCAACAAGAAAACATAATAAATATTGTTGTACTTTCCTAACCAGACTAGTCTTCTCATGTCTTTTTGCAGCTATTTCCTTTTCCCTGGCTTCTATTAATAAACATGGTAATTTTCTCACTGGAATTCACGTCTCTGCCTCGTGTATACGAACATGTGTGCAATGGTGCAATTATGTGTTCTTAACTCATTCCCTGGGTGCTAGGCCCAGGGTGGCGTAGTCTGGCTACAGTGATTGGCTCTTAGTACTGTCCTCCAAAACCTACACCCTGCTACATTTTGGCGTAGTGTCGGCAGGATTACACTGTTAAAGACTGAGACGCGGTTTCTATTTCCTTGTGGTGTTTCTTGTGTTGTGTGCAGCAGTGGAGACAGGGCGGCAGCCTGGGTTTGAGGGACCTTAACCCGCCCCTAACGTCAGGGCTTCCCTTTGCTATGTTCTTAGAGCTGCTTGCCCACTGGGTGTTGCAGTAGTCTGGAGACTTAAAGAAGCCCTATGCAGGTCTGGTTATTCCTTCGCTGTTTCTGGGTTTTCGCCTGATTTGGGCTCTCATTTTTCACGACATAGCTCCCCCTGCAGCTTCGGTAGCAAGTGACTGCTACGCTAAACCCCCACTAGCTAACGAGCTAGCCATCAATAAACCAAGCTAAACACATAGGGCTCACAATAAAACGGTCGAGCAAACACATTGTTCAAGAGACTATCAAATCACATTACAAAAACGAAGTTCACCCAAGGGTAGGCTACTTACAATTTCAACAGCAACAAAGCCAAGTCTGAGTCCGTTTTGCAGTCTTCTTAGAAACTACAATCTGACTACATTTTCGAGTATTTCCGCCGAGTTACATCTGGATGTGTTCGGACCGCGACCAGAAAGTTGCATATTCGTTTTTTCCGCGGAGAAGCACTAGGGGGAGACGAAGCACCCACCAAACGACCCAAAAAGTGTTGTAGAACCATCAGAACGACTCTCAACCTGCATAATTAAGGTCATTTTTGCTAAAATTGTTGCATAGGGCCTCTTTAATGCCACTGCGAAGAGCAGGTGAGGTGACTTCAGGAAACGGCTGCTCCTCAAGCCAGCCCATGCAGAGCTATCCCAGCTTTTGCGTCAACTTTTAATGACCTGTCTCCTATGGTCAACGCCGCTGTCACTAAGCGGTTGGGGGCTGAGACAAAGACTGTCTTGCAGACAATAGCTTGGACGATCATCTTGGTGCTCACTCATGTTGTGTGGCTTTCCCGTTCCTCTCACCAGCCGGGAAATTAGAGCCCCTTTGGGCTGCCACACCATGGCTAAGATATGTGCTTACTGGTACTGTAGTGAGACAAATGCCTTTCAGTAGACTGAGTGGGGTGTCTCTGTACTTGTTGGATGCAGGCTCCATAGTGTCCACGGAAATGAAGTTTTGCTCTTCTAGCTGTTTGGGGTCTTACTCGCTCTCATTCCTGTCAAAGGCTACAGCAAATGGTGTCAAGCCCCCACATCCATTGTTTAACTGGACGTGGTGCTGTGTGATGGGGCGATATCCCGTCAAGGGACCCGACTAGTTAGAAACCCCTTTGGGTGTTCTGTTTTCTCTCCCTGGTAATGAGTGGATGAAAATTGTGATGTGGGATTCTGGCTCCATGGTACCCATGGTATCATTTTCTTTTTATATTTGCCCTCTGTTACAGGTTTTAGTTCAGGTTGAGACTAGCAGCAGTGCCACCGGTCCACCTCTCAGATTCTGGGAGCTCCCGCTGGCACCGCCAGAATGCAATGCACGCCGCCACTGCGCAATTCTGGTGTTGTAACGTAATTCGTTCGAGTCTGGGCCACTGACCATACCTGTAGATTTCCCCAGGTCCTGTCTCTGTTGCAGAGCCTGGACTATTGACCAGTCTGCTAATTTCCCCTGGTCTTGGTCTGGCTTACTGACTAGGCTGTTGGCCACCCACTTTGTCCTATCCCAGGCATTGGAGCCATGGCTGGTGTCTCCACCGTAAAGGTAGGGATGACCAACTGTGTTGGTCCATCGTCAGGGCGACGATGCAAAAGTTGGGGGTAGATTGTAGCAGGATAGGTCTCCGCCCCTTTTTGGTCTTAATTGTTGACTAGCGAAGACCATCTTGCTAATTAGCAGGTGGCACCTGCCACCTTATATCTAGGCAGCTGACTGCATGTCTCCCAATTCTCCACCTGTTGTGGAGAACCTACTTTGTGGTAGTGGCGTGGGAGCAGCAGGCTGTTTGGGCTGGTGCTGTCCTGTTGGGTGTTTGAGGAACAATTCTGAGTATGTTTGTCTCGTGGTTCAGCGGTGAGTCATTTGCTCTGATTCGAGCCTCTGATTAAGGCAGCCTCATATCCAATTCAGTGTAGAACTGGGGCCGTGCCCCTCCGTCACTCGCAGGGAACAACGGTACTTAAGCGAACCCGGAACTTGTGGTTGACCATCTTCAAGCTTGCTGCTCCCACGCCACCTGATGCTGTCGCCCTGTTTCCTACTGCTGGTTTTATAGTACTGTTGTGTCTTATATTTGTACTGTGTTCCTACTCCTCTAGAGGGTGTTGTGTAGTGCTTGTAGTCCTTTGATTTTACTGTTGGGGGCAAGTGATTGGCAGCATTAGCCCTTGTCCCAATGTTTGTTTATTGTGTGTGTGTGTGTGTATGTCTACTTTGTGCTTGTCACCAACCAAAACCAAAGTGACTTGTTTCTCTCTCTCTCTCTCTCTCTGCGCAGGACAGGAGCTGTTGGGCCAAAGCGGGTGGCAGGCTGATCTCCAGGTGGTGGTGTCCTTTCACTGTCCCTTTCAGTTGCTGTGCATTGTGTGTCTTGTTTGTTTTCACATTTGGTATGCTGTGCCCAGACTCTTCCCCTTTCTGTCAGCCTCTTGCTGCTGTGGTAAGCCCACAGCCCTGCTCCTTGTCTAGGTTATGGTAATTCTAGGCCTATAGGGCCTTGTGCAATATCTGAGTGCAGTTGGTCCCTGTGTGTACCATATGTGAATTGTGTCCTGTGGTTGGATGTCTGTTTGCTTGTTGAAGTGCAGTCCATGTAGTGTATGTGTTATGTGTCAATAAATTATAATTATTAGTTTTGTAGAACCATGTCTCCAGTCTCAGTGTTATGAACCTGTGTGCCCAATGGGGTCTAAACTGACCAAAAGGTTTCTAAATTAGTTCCTGGGAGGGCCTAACCCTCGCAGGTGGCGTAGTCGACAATTTACATACAAACATCTACCTCCGCCCTGCTACATATGCAACAGGCAAGGAACCTAAACCTGGGCACTAAAAAGGCAAACAAGTTCTTTTGTGCCTTTGGGTCTGGTGCTGGCCTTTCTTGTTTCTGTTTGTGAACAATTCGAAATATTTCGACCAAAAAACTGAACAATTTTGGTGCAGAGCTGGAACCAGAAAATCGGTGGGCTTATTTAAATACAGTCTATGGCAGACATGTAAATACAGTAAGCATAGTGACAAGAAGAACGTGGTTGGCAGATGAGACCAAGACCCCGTTCACACCGCAAGTCTTAATGCTCAATTCATATTTTTTGCTCAGATCTGATTTTTTTTTGTTTAGCTGTTCACATTACCTTTTAAAATGTGGACTACATCAGATTTTCAGTGTGAACTGTTTGTGGTTTCAAACTGACCCGCACGTGCAAAAGAACAACAATGGCATCAGCTACCTTCCGCCGAGTACCGAAGCCATGACCGTTGTCAAGGCAGCAATTTCACTGGATATAAACAAATCAATCTAATCATAGTATTCAGCGGTGGCGTTCTTCTAATCTATTTAAATTATTTTACAATGTTTCCATGACGTTTGTATTTACACAGTAGGAATCACATACTACAACATATATTCATACCAACACGATCAAATTTGTGACTACAACGTTTTATTTTAGCGTGGGTTTCCTCCGTAGAAGAGACCAGCATGTAACCTCATAGCATGCGGTTAAAATCCTGAAATTCACACGTGTCTTGGCTTTATTTTTGAGGCAAAAAACGTCACTTTTAACAGTCGCCAGTCTTTGATAAGACATGAAATCAGTGTTTCCCATACGTTGACTAATCTGTGGCGGGGCGCCACGAAATCAAAACTGGCTGCAACACATTAATGTTCTATGTTGTATTTAAATTAAAGATAAGATAAAATCCTTTCATTGAGCTGCACTTTTAACACACGCAGCCTTTCCTTGCCCGGCTCTCTCTCATAACGAGCCCGCTGCCCCTCCTCTGCATGTGCATTTAACAAAACATTCACGATTGTTGAAGGATCGTTGTTGCCACATAGAAGCATTGCATAGAAGACGGCGGGCTAAATTGCAATTAAATCAGCTTAGCATCGTGACCATGCTGTGCAAATTTGTTCAAAACTGCTGCATTAAAGTTAACCTTGTTAATGTCTTATCACAACATAGTACATTGAGGAGACTAAACTAAGTTAAGTTTTGCAATCAAGCAGTATCTCAAAGTTAACGTTAGAATAGGATTTGGATGTCGAGTTTAGCATGCTTACTTACAGCTGCTTGTCAATTTCGTTACTCATGCAGGGCTCATTTTATTGGCTCTGACACTGAATGTTTGCAAAATCCCGATTTAAATGGAAAAGTGTTTTTCAAGACTCGAAAGTGCTTGTCCCAAGGAGAAGTACAAACCTTATGAAACGTTATGAATTGCAACCACACATCAGCAGCCTTTTAACTGTTACAATTGCAAGGGTTCCCGCACAAACGTCTTAAAGTGACAGGCACTCAATTAGACCTATACACTACCAAGACAATTTTAATCTCACTGAAACAAATTAGTACGATTAGGGACTGTTCGTTATTTATTGAAGGGGGCCACCGGAGGGATTTTGAGTGCTTCAGTAAAAGTTGCATGACCCTTCCTTGCCTGCTAGAAATTTTTCAATGACCCTCCGGCAGAATTGTCAAAAAAGACATGACCCTCCCCTGCCAATTGGCGATGTCTTCCGCCCGCGCTGCTTTGCACCATGAAGACACACTGTGATAACGTTCTTAAATCAATCTCTCCCGGGAGCTTGCATGCTACCAGTCCTTCCATTTCAAATGTGTTGCACCTGGTTTCACAATTTCACAAATAATCATATGTGATTAATAATATGACAAATAATCCCTGTGCACAGGGACTGAAACATGCATGCCAACCTTTTCCGTGTTTATCACGTATTTTAACTCCCCCCCCCCCACTGTCTTGCTGTTGTAATATTTTCCTGTAGAATATCCCATATTTTAATACTCTCATAACATTAGCCCTGCCATCAGGCCTACCATAACTTACCAACTCTGCACTGTAGACCATGTGGTGAAATAACCAAATAGGCTATTTGTTCAACTTTATGAAGCAGAATTACGCACTAGGCTACTTGGAACGTAACACATTTTTGTTTGCGCAGGAGAGAGAATGACAGCGATTAACAAATTGCACTTGTGGCTGGTTACCAATACATACTATATATTTTTGCAAACAACAAAAACAGAAAGGATGGAGACAGCAAAGCTAGAGATTGGGCAGGAACAAGGTCAATTGGTAGATATGCATGTCAAAACATTAGGAGCTGAATGTGGATGAATGAAGCACAAGTATGCTTTACTAATGTTAAGCATGCACGCTGTTTAACGTTACACGGTATACTAAAAGTAAGCCAAAGGTAAATGTAGCCTTTTTAGGGCTGTGTAAAGTTGATCAAATTACTGTAATATAGGCTGTTAGACGTGAATAAAGTAGGCTACTTTGTTGCTACAACTGCAACCCTTCCGATGTTAATGGGGACGAATGTTGACATTTTCCCGTATTTTGGGTGAGAAACCTGGGGCATCTCCTTTATTTTCAATGCTCAATGTTAACAGCTATGGAACGAAAGAGAACGTAATATGGCGCCAGAAATCACATTCCCTCTAGAACCTTTGCTAGTGCCTAGATGTCCCTCAGTCTCCATTGAGTCTCTACGAAAGCCGCAGCGCGAGGCCTTTATCTTGCTACTCTTCAAGAAAGAAGAAAATGAGGGTTAAACGTGGTGTGCCCGAAGTGTGAAGACTGAGACAGAGCTACATGGAAAAATATGCACCAAACAGGCCACTTTGAAATGTTGCTGTTTTCATGAATACAAAAGTTGGGTGACCCCCCCTCCTAAACTAAAAAAAGTTGGGTGACCCTCCCCTCAACAAAGAATAAAAAGACATGACCCTGACCCTCCCCTATTTTCCTCCGGTGGTGTAGCGGACCGCTCCATATTCTTTATAATAAAAATGTATTACTTTAGGCTTATCCAACCGGGTTGCTTAAACGCAATTGGGCTTGTTAACGTCACGCAGTCAGCTGACGATAAAAAGCTGCTTGGCCTAACCTGCGGGAGGAGAGCGCTAATTACAGGAAGCTCTATCGGAGAGAGTAGTTACCGAGGGCATGTGAGACATGGCGGGAGCATTTTTAAACAGAACATTCACACTGGATGTAGTACCATTGGATTCCTTGGATCGTACCCTTGTGGATTAATCCCTTTGAGGAATCACTATGAAGCAGCGCGGATCCTGAGCAAAATAGGACCGGCTCAAACTACTTTGTGTTGCACACGACGGAATGGATCGGCAGCATGGCAATAGGTTTTCCTTTCTCTTGTCGAGGTGTTGCGAAGATCCCTGGTTCAAGTCGTAGGCCTACTCTGCAGTTCCCCTGGCTAGTCTCCCGCTGGTAACTCAACACTCATCTCCGAGTTCACGTTTCCCTTCCACCAGTAGGCTATACAACTAATTCAACATATTCCACAACTCACTTTCCTTCAGTGACTCAGACTCTTTCATACTTTCCGTTTTTGTTTAAATGTCATTTTATTTTCGATTGTATGGAGGGTTATTGATTATTTAAGTTGTGTATGAATATTTTTGGTTTAATTTAAACTATCACAATATATGATTTGAAACTTATAAATCTGAGCTGGTCACTTGACCCCAAATCAGATTTGGGCCACTTTTGCCTGCAGTCTGAACAGGGTCCAAAGTGTTCGGTTGCGGCCTGGTCATCTGCTGAATATCAACAGAAACCTTTCTTTTAGTAAACTCCGTGTACACCAACAATGTTCTCAATGCTCGAGTTCATGTGTAGAGACACTGATGATACTTCGATCAAAGTTTCATGTTGTGTCGAGCCTTCTTAGTGTTTGAAAAATAGCGATTTTGACGTTTCACCCAAAAACGACAACGCATACAAGCTTAAAAGTGGCGCTTTGGGCGTACTTATGCATTTATATGAAAGTTTGACTTGGGTACATTCACAAAACACCATATGATGCATTTTGGCGAGAGTTACGCAGATGAAACGTGTGACTGTTTGCTGATAAGATGCACGCTTGCTTGTTATGGGCGTGATGCAGAGAAACTTCTCTGTATGTCGAAACGCCGGTTGTTAGTGATTGGTTCAAAGCAGTTCAAAGGAGGATTTTAGACCTCAAATTGTGCCCTCCCACCCAGAAATAAACGTTTGCCTATGGATCTAGGCCAGACATACCACGACTCAAATCTTGAAGAAGACCAGTAGTATTCACTAGGTTTATAACTAGCCTATAACTAGCTAAAAAACACCATGTCCTTATTCAAGTTCACCTGCTGCTGTGAGTGACCTTGCCACACCACCTGGGTTGCTTTTTCTGTCATCTGACAAAGTAACAAATCGATTGCGAGAAAACGATTGGAAACAATGTTTTGCATTCATGTTCTATCTCCAGCACATCAAGTCCATAGAAATGCATTAGTTTTCACTGACATCCTTGTGCCATTTTCATTAATTTTAGAAACATTTATAACTTTGCTGGTTAAAAGCATGTGTAGCAGAATGTAGTGGTAGAGTGCCCACTTTTCATTTAAGCTCAGGTGGCTGCATTGTGAGTGGCTCTCGGTAGCCAGATATGGGCCAATTAGTACAACAGCGCCTCTATTTAAATTCAACCCTCATTGTGCTATGCCAGACGTCAAAGGCCCGCCCCTTTTTACCTCCCTGACAATTGCCATCGCCGCAGATATGATGGCGCTTCCGGTGATATTTTACTGGTAAAGTCTTTTTATATTGTTACTTACACTTAGTGCTTTGTCGTAGAGTCTCCCCCTTCCCTGTGCGGCATTGTCCTCCTGCCGGCTGGATGTGCATCCAGTGCAGTCCCCGGGTATGTTATATCCATTTGTACGAATTGAAGTAGTTCCCGTTTTAAGTGAGTATTTTGTGTGTTCCAGGGATCACTATGTAGCAGGGGAGCGACTGTCAATTGGCTACATCGATAATAACTCTGCTGCTTTGCCTACATCATTTTTAGCCTACGACTTCCTCGTGTGCCCGTCAAATCAGCACCACTGGTCCCACGGTTACGTGGCCTGCAGCTAGCTTGTCGTACACTAGTGGGATTAATAATGGAGGCCTTGGCCTATAAATCGCTGGAACTCGGGTGCTATAGCGCTCGTTATGAAGGAATGGGTGCTCGACGAACTGACCCCACTTTATTGATTGTTCTTCTCTGTTCTGCGTTGCATGTTATTGTCTGTGTTGTTTGTAGCCTAAGTTTGTCTCTGTTTCTTCGTATCTTGTCTTTATTCCAAATAAATCAAATAAAAAATAAATGATACACTTGACTGGAGGCCTTTTTCCCTAGTGCTGATCGCAAAGCATTCACCTCTTTTGTTTTGTGATTTGTCTTTCTGTTTGCGCTCAATCTTTGTTAATTTGTTTTGTCCTCACTAAGGGGAGGCTGTGAAGCTGCGGATCCTTAGTGTGACAGTTTGTTTGTTTTATTGGTTGTTTGTTTGATTTACTTTGTTACACTTTGTATATGTGAGTTGTCTGTAATCCTTGTCCGTCCCCTCTGTTTAGGTGCTCAGAGCCGAAAGTGGGAGCAGTTGCTGGTGGTGATGGGTTCCCATCTTTGTGTGCTGTGACATTAAATGTCAGCAAATTTTGTCTCTGTATTGGCGTGTATGTGTGTGACCAAGCACGTGTGAATGGGGTGCCTCCTTCGATACTCATTAATAGCCACTGCCCTCCCACCGGTAAGCCTCAGCCCTCTTACTGTTTTATGTGAATTTACAGTGTAAAAATGAATAATTTTTTTTATGGAACCATGTCTGTCAGTTCTACGAACCTGAGTGCCTTACTGGTTTAAGGATCTCTGAATTATATCTTTGGGTACAAGTCCCATCATGGCGTAGTCAGCTATTGTATAAAATCTATACCACTTGCCACACATGCATTTCCTTTCCTTAGTAACCATTGTCATAGTACAAAATTCTGCTAGCGCGATATAGCTGGTAGACTTGTAGTCAAGACCGCCTAAACCGAGACCAAGACAATACCAAGACCAGAGGGTATCAAGACTGAGACCAAGACGAGACCAAGGCCAAGACAGACTGAGTCAAGACCAAGACAAAGTCGAGACGAGACCGAGACCAAGACCAAAAAAAAACAAAACTAGTGAGCTAGTGTTACACCATAACTTGCATCAATTGAATAAGAGCAGCATATTGGGGTAAGAGGTTCAGTCCCAGTTTAAATTAAATTTAAGAAGGTATTATTTCAACTACAGACAGAACAATGCAGAGACAGAGCATGTCATGAATGTGTGTGACTGTGAGCTCACTCACTGTAAATGTTTTCGTCGACTGGGTGAGATAAACTATGTATAGCAATTGCATGACAGCTGTTACTGCACTATTAGAGGATTGAGACTCCTTTGTCTGCTGTTGAGGACTGATATTACTGACTGACTGGTACTAACTGGTCCAAAAGTCATCTGATAAAACAGCTAACACCTCCAACAGCTATGGGAAATATGTAACTAATTACAATTATACTTAATTTGTAGATGAAATTGAAGATACACAATTATAACCTTGCCAGAAATAGATTAAGCCTGTGAAGTCAAAACAATGTGATATGCAGATGTTATTTAAATGTCAATGGTCACATTTATTTAGTTAAACAACTGCATTTTAAATAAAATACAGTAAACAACAATGACATGCGCACATGTCACATGAATCAAATGCAAACTACAAATTCTACATACCAATACAAACTGCACATCAAATGGTGCATTAACAAGAATAAAGACAAGATGCTGACATCTTGATGTCTGCAATGGCATGTGATCACAGCACACTGCCAATAATATAAAGCATGTTCTTCAGTAAGGCAAGAACAACAGGACACTATGAACAAATAACAGATGATACTTAAAAGAGGGAGAGAGAGAGAGAGATGCAGAATGAGAGCATCACTTAACCAAACAGGCATATTTTCAGAGTGGAGGGAGTGAGAGAAAACAGTTCACATTTTAAAGTAATGGCTGATTGCACTTCAGGAAAATTAAAGATTGCAACAGCTTACAGCCTAGCCGTGCACGGTGGGGTCTCATTAGAATGCCACCTCTACTAAAAACTCTCTCAACTGGGGCAGAAGAGGCAGGGACAGAGAGGACTTTCATGGCAACACTGTGCAGACTGGGGAAACGCTCTTTGTTTTTCGACCAAAAGGTGAGTGCATCACAGTCACAGTCATTTATGCTGTCTAGGTACTTGCGTATGTGCATCAGTGCTCGATTCCTGGTTTGTGCTGCGTTGCAACCTAAAGGTCTTGTAGCGTGAAAGAAGACGCTGTTTCGGCGGTGGGGCGGAGTCACTATCCGATGCTTCTGCATCTTCTATTGGTGCTGCAGCTGCATCTCTATTTGCCTCTCTGATCAAAAGGCCTTGAAAAAGTGCACACACACACACACACACACTCACACACACACACACACACAAGGATTAGACAGGATGCCTCTAATGAGGGTAAAAAACAATGACAGTAATAGTAATTGCAACAATAACAACAGTAATAAATAATAACTATATAGCCACCTGTTAATGATGTTTTAAGGTCATCTCTGAACCTCTTCAGTGATGGTCCGGTTTCACCATTTTGGACATCTAAGTCTACCCAGGTCAGTCCAAACTGGGGGTCGAGCATGGCGGCAAGGAAGTAGATCCGATGGCTAAACGGCTCCTCTGGATCCTCTTCATCCAGGCGAATCCGCCTAAAGATTCCAGAGAACCGTTTCTCTAAGGATCTTTTCAGTGCCCTGACTATAGTTACGAGCTGAGGCATTTGCACTTCCATCTTTGTAAGATGACTCTTCAAGTCCAGTACGGTGGGGACTACCATGCTAATAGTCACCTGATGATCACTTTCTGTAAGGTCTGTTGCCTCAGAAAAAGGCTCAAGCAAAGCACAAAGGTCTTTTAGCTGAGCCCATTCTCGGGCTGAAAAGACTAAATTCTCTGTATCGCTGCACATTTCAGTGATGGCTCGGTGGTCAAGTGTGATGAGAGCCTTTAACTGTCTGTAAGTGCTATTCCAGCGTGTATTGTTTGCTGCTGGGATACACTTATTGCAGCCAAAGTGGGCCTCAAACAAGTCTCTGTGCTTACTACTGCTGTGCTGGCCTTGGCAATGGCTCTAGCTATTGCCTTTACCTCTTTCATCCCGTCATTAATCACGAGTTGCAGCGAGTGGGCAAAGCAAGAGAGACGTTCACCCGTTGACCATGGATCAGAATCCTCTGCATCCTCCCACATTGTTTCATCATCGAGCTCATCGCTGCTGTCACCTTCAGGCTGCTCTACTTCTAGTATCCTGACTTTAAAGGCCCTCTTCATGTTGGACTCGTTATCAGTCAGGATGTAGCTTATCTTATGGCCAATGCCATACTCCTCAACAATGCTGTCAAATGCTAAGGCAATTCGTTCACCACAGTGTTTCCCTGTGAAACGGCTACAGTCTAGCAAAAAAGACTGTAAAATGTAGGAGTCCTTGTTCTTGCAGATAACATGAGCAGTAACTCCCAGGAAGGACCGAAGCCTCCGGTCAGACCAGGGGTCTGTTGTTATTGCTACATTTGGCTGGACTTCAAGGGCTTTGATTATGTCATCCTTAACTTTAGTGACAAGGTGAGGAATCAACTTCTCTGTCAAAGTGGCCCTTGACACAGGAGTGTATTTGCAATCCAGGACATTCAGGAAGTGTCTAAAGTATGGATTCTCAACGATAGACAGGGGGAGAGAACATCCAACTATGAGGTCCTGGAGGATGGACTGGGTGATAGCCTGTTGCCTGGCTGAATTTGGAGAATATAGCTGGATGTTTGGAGCAAACACCGCTATTTGTGGTTGTGTTGGATCAGACAATGATGCTGTAGATCTAGCTTTGTACTCCAAGTACCTACAACATAGGGGAAAAATAATCTGTAAGTCATCTGTTTCTATTCAACCACAACTACTGTATCTTACAAATGCAGTAATTTTAAATCTATCAATGAGTGCAGGTCTTTACATACAAAATAACCTCATCCAATCCAGTGTGACACATTAACAGAAAATTGATTTTTCACATTGCATTAAGCCTCCTTATGTGTCAGCCAGCAATCAGACACAGCTGATGACAAGAAATGAAAGAAAAAAGTCTTAAGTTACACTCTGGCCTAGGCTATACAATAGAATTGTGTCCCATAATAGATAGATGGATAGAAAGAGAAAGATAGATAAATACATTACTCTATCTATCTATCCATCCATCTACCTATCTACCGATCTAATAATAACATGCTGTTATGCTGGACTGGTAACAGTTAACACAGGACAAGACGCCTAACCACCATAACCACGTCAAACATGATTGTACATTTTGTAGAATGGGTGTCAGTATTATGTTCACGCCAATTCAAACTCAAGATTCATGACGAGGAGTTGCGCGTGTGAATCAAACTCGTTGCAAGGAGTTTCGAGCTGTCGCAAAACAATCAACATGTCAAATTGTACTTTCTCCTTCATAAGTGTCTCTGGTTTTAGGACGTTTTTACCTCACAGCTTTTATGACACAATGTCAGTCGAAAACAGATGTCAAAGCAGCGTTTTGGAAATGGAGAGAAATTGAGTTTTATTGACTAAAATTAAGGCTCCATTCCATCATCATCATCCTTGCTATCTAGGCCAGAGCTGCTCTGATATGATCTGGCTTCATCGTCGAGAATGCCACTAGTGCTAGCAATGTCGAGGCACCCAAATTGCTCATCCTTCCTTGCGTGTCAGCAACCATATTATGCCAAAATCAACAACAAACCACATGATACCAGCCCTTCAAGTGCTCACTGACACGGTTTTGATACAGTATTTCTACTCAATGAATTCGCCAAAATATCTAACGTTGGTGAAAACTGTTAATGTTTAAGTAGCCGAGAGACACTGATAAGTTAACTACCTGTACTTAGCATGTAGTTACACTCTTAGCCAAAAATGTTTCAGTAAGTGTGCAAATAACTGAAGCTTGCAAAAAAATATCCGTCCCTAAATAATTTATACCGCGCGTGTAAGAAGAGCATGTCATGATACATAATACTAACACATGCATGATCTGGTCATGTGAGATTGGTATGGATAAAGAGTTTGGAGCCAGTACTGGCTAGCTTACCTCTCCGGGTGTCTCCGCTCCAGGTGTCTGGTGAACGTTGATGTGGTCCCGGCTGTTTCGGTCAGAGAGACTTTGCAAAACTTGCATTTTGCAGAATGCTTCTTTCTTGCCCCTGGACTGCAAATTTCTTTGTGCTCCGTGAATGCAAATTTAATAATGGCGGAATTCGCTGACATTATTATTAGGCCTACTAGGGTCTGACTGAGACTGTCTGACAGCTACGACGTAAACCTAACGTTTCGCGCTGGCTACACTTGCGCCTTTTGATTGGATGAGCGCCAGTTTCTTAATCACAACAAAATACATGTAGCCTATATCATTGATTGGTTGCATTTGAAAGGTTGCATTTGAAGGGCGTGAAAGGCGAAATAATTTAATGTTGTATTATCGAATGTTATGTTTTGTATCATGGACATTATTTGTTGCAAATCTCACGACCATGTCGACCCGAGACCGCAAGACCAAGACAATGAGACCAAGACAAGACCGAGGGATCCAAGACAAGACCAAGACCAAAGACGGTCGAGACTGTGACAAGACCGAGACCACGTAAAAGTGGTCTCGAGACCGGTCGAGACCAAGACCGGTCTCGAGACATCCAACTCTAATAGCTGGTATTTGGTTGATTTTAACGTCCATTTAATAGTCTACCCATATAGCACTGTCAACTAAAGGTGTACCAAAAAACGAAGTTTCTTGCTTTTCTGTCTTGAACTAGCGCACAATATTATGACTTAGGCCTACACTTTGTTTTTTGAAATAGCTTCTGATGTCCTCCATCTCCATGTCCGAGAGCCAAGCAAAGATTATAGAGCTAAGATCTTTGCAGCCAAGTCTGCCAAAAACTTCTAATCAACAGCATAGGCTACAGGGAGCTAAGCCAATCAAAAAACAGACCTGTCTCAAAGACGTATTTTGGGTGGCGGTACTGAAGTGGGAAATTATTTAACCTTTTGTGTACCGCATGAGGTGCTTTTTCCCCGTTTCAACCTGAATATTGGTGGGGACATTTCAGTCATTATTTGATATTGGTGTGGACACGTCCTTAGGACCCCACACAAATCTACGCCCATGATTGTCGTTATGACCATTATGACCGCCGCGCTAGCATTGAATTGAATTTTGAATTTCTGTCAACGTTTCCATGGACATTGAAAGACCGGTTTGCAGGAAACTTGGGTTGGCATGAAGCCCCACAAGGATGACACAGAATCATTGTTTTTCGTTTTGATCTGTCGCCCATCCGCCGCATCGGGCCCCCCAAAAGGAGGGTAGGCCAGACATAGTTTTCTGTGAATATCTCAAGAACCATAGGGCTTAGGATGACCAACTTTTTTTCGTGTGTTGGTCTCAAAGGGCCATGTCATCCAAGGGGCCATCCCATATCCACTCATTTAAAGTATAGCGCCACCTAGTTACAAATGAAAAAAACAAAAACGAGGCGTTGTAATTTCAGGTATCTTTGGCTGACATGTTCAAACCTGCATGGAATTTGCAGAGTAGGATCATTATGACACCCTCTGAATGCATGCCAAGTTTCGTGGAATTCTGTTCATGGGGGGGCCATACAAGAAATTAATATATGTGTACATTTAGTGACTGTACACCAATCGGCCTGTAGACGGCTGGACAGTTTTCTTCGAATATCTCGAGAACCATAAGGCCTAGGATGACCTAATTATTTTTGTATGTTGGTCTCCAGTGGGGTATACTACTAACCTCGCTGAACATAACCAGGCTTTCTTTGGATAACCTGGAGTTGAGTGGTATCACGAAGCTCACTCACGAGTCAATTTGTCAAACCAGGTTTTCCGCTTTAGTTTCAATGCGCGCTCCCATAAATAGGGGCGTTTAGCGACAGTTTCCTTTACGACATGGAGAATACGCGAGCGAGAGCTGTCTATTTCACGCAGGAGGAACAGGTCATAATAATGAACTCCTATGAGGAGTACAAAAGTCAGATTACGGCGCGGGGAAATACCGTAGCAATAAATAAGAATAGGGAGGCGTGCTGGCAAAAAATAGCCGATGCGGTGAATGCGTAAGTGAAAAGATTCTGCATAACTGTATAAAAATAATGATGCCAAATGCAGAATTGTTCGCCATTAATCCCAATAGAGTGAATATCATTTCAAAATGCAAAAGCAACGTCCAATCTGCTATAGGCTATTGTGTAATTTAGGGAATTCACTTTAAATACATCCACTCCATCTAAAATATGTAGGCTGCTGCATTTTACAAGGTAGCGTCAGTGGCGATTAGTTTGTGGTCAATATGTTCCCGATTAGGGTTGAAATCTTGCTTGTCTATCATCATGCCTTTTACCCCTATCTGGATTGGGTGCCAGAACGACCTTAAGGACATGGGTCCAAGTTAGAAATAAGCACAAGAATATCATTCAATGTGGTAAATTCAAAGCTTCAATCTCAATAATCCAGATGAATGTATTGTAACGTCGGCGCACAAGACAGTGTTAGCGTTCTCCCGCGCAGGGCATCCTGGGATACGAGAGCGACAGGGGCGGAACTCGGGTATTGTGTGAGGGGGGGCGGGAGACTCTGAATCTGTCCCTGCTGTCTTCTAAAATCTCATCTGCGTGTTCATCTGAACACAAACGCCTTTTCTTACGAACTCTTCCCCTATCAAAATCGGTAGGTTTTAAGTACTCCTCCTCAATGCTGGAGGACACCACCTGGCTAGTTTCTTTCTCCACCTCGCTAGCAACTGTCTGTCACCGCAGGCGACGTGTCGGCCTCATGTTCGGCCTGAGCCTGGCAAAAGTACCTACCTTGTCAGTGGGGCACAGCTTGATGTGACAGACAGTCTCTGTTGCTGCACCTCGAATCTTTCCCTCCGCTTACAAGCACCGGATTTAAACTTCCTAATCATATTTGAACGTTGCTTGCGGCTGAACCATAGCTTTGAACCAAAGACGGTAGGTTTACGTTCTGGAGGGAAATGACGCATTTTATAAACAAAATGTTAAACAGACAAAAAAAATGCCTAACCCAGCCTACATATATTTGTATTAAACAATTAAGGACCGGTAGTAAACAATTCCGAATGGATATGTGGTCAATAAACTGTATTAAAAAATATATACTTTTTTTTTTTTAAATCCGACCAGTGGGGGCCCCCCCTAGCGGCAAGGCCCCGGGTTGTTCGTGCCGCAGCCCCCCCCCAAATCTCCGCTACTGGAGAGCGAACATTTGGGGGGTTTATGTCTGTATTTCTCCTCAGTTTTGAGTGTAATGTTAGCATCTTTATTGTAACATGTTTCCCTTTTAGTTCTCCCTCGTGTGTGACCCTTTTTGTGTGGGGGGCTGCGTCCTCCCCTGTATGTGTAGTGTGTGTGTTTGCTTGACCTGCCCTGTGTGCATTGTGTTCTGTGTCTGTGTCCCTGCTCTCGTTCTCAGCTAATAAACCTTTTGATTGGACAACTGTGTGTGTCGCTATCAAATCATTACATTGGTGTCAGAAGCGACTTTCGAACATGGCCTCCGCTCAGCGAGAGAAGCTGGGAGCGGGAGACCTCATCACTGGGTGGAGGCCCACGCAAGAGGATCCAGAGAGAGCCCTTGTAAGGGTTGCTAAGGAGCTTGAGGCCTTCTATCGTTACTGCCGCCGGAGTAGAGGAGCTGTCGCCGGGACCTGCCTGCTGCCATGGGAGGAGATCTGGCCGGAAGAAGCGGTCGCGGAGAAGACAACGCTGGCCTGGGCGCTGACTCCACGGCGAGCCGCGACGCGTGAGCAGAGCCGAGGGAGTGCGGCGAGGAAAAGGTTCCTAGACGATGGACGGTTGGCGGAGCCGCTGAGGGCAGCGAACTCACGACGGTGGGGCAGCTTCGACGGAAAGGCCCTCTAAGCTTTAAAAACGTTTGGGTGCGTGTGAGAGGCACCGTGCTGTGTGGGCGCCCGTTCTAGTTGGCCTGTTGGCCGGCGCCTTTTGAAAAAAGTTTGTGGTGTGGAGTTCGTTAGCATGGCCATCTCGGGGGTCGTGCCTTCGCTGAGGCCGCGAGGGAGTGGAACGGGCCGGGAGCAGAGCAGGACGGCTCTGCGAGAAGGCAACATGAGGAGGGACGCCGAAGACGGTAGCTGCAGCGGGAGAGCTCAGCGCGGTCCGGTTGCTGCGGAGTCGGTGCCTGTCTGTCCTGGTCGGTGACTCGACGGAGTGGAGTGGCGTTGATGCAGCTTCATCTGACCCCCCTCGAACCCCGGTGCTTGGTACAGTGTCGACGGTTGGAAAGGTCACCTAGGGCCCCGCCAGGAGAGGAGGAGTGCCGCGGTGACACGCCGCGGAAAGTGCAGCCTGAGGGCGGCTGCTGAGAGGGAGCTGGTGACGAGCGGGGACGGCAACGTGGCTGCTAGCACACCCGTACTGGATTGCTAGCAGCGTGGCGCCCCGTTGAGTGAGCTCCTGCGGCGTGCACCCCACGTGAGTTGGCGGTACTGTCGCACTGAACTGAGTGGCGGGCGACGCGCGCCGACGTTAGCATGTGGCTACCTCGTGGGCATTGCCGAGGACGGCAATGGCTTGTTGGGGGAGCTGTGTAACGTCGGCGCACAAGACAGTGTTAGCGTTCTCCCGCGCATGGCATCCTGGGATACGAGAGCGAACATTTGGGGGGTTTATGTCGTTAATTCTCCTTAGTTTTGAGTGTAATGTTAGCGTCTTTATTGTAACATGTTTCCCTTTTAGTTCTCCCTCGTGTGTGACCCTTTTTGTGTGGGGGGCTGCGTCCTCCCCTGTAAGTGTAGTGTGTGTGTTTGCTTGACCTGCCCTGTGTGCATTGTGTTCTGTGTCTGTGTCCCTGCTCTCGTTCTCAGCTAATAAACCTTTTGATTGGACAACTGTGTGTGTCGCTATCAAATCGTTACAGTATGTAGCCAATAATTTGCAATAGGCCAGGCTCTAACCTTTAATCTGATGTTGATTACCTGTAAATTAAAAATAAAAATAAGCCCAACAAAACACCACTGGGAGGGGGTCAGCTCCACCACCCTTCACTGTGTCAGAGGAGCTGGCCCTCGCCAATAATGAAGGGCGACCAATGATGGCCGGAGTGGCAGGGGGGTTGTCATCTGACCCCTCTGCCGCAGTGTCTGATGTGTTTGTAATCGGTATGTATTCATATTGCCAATGAACATACATAATTGTCTTGCTTATCAAATGTGAGATGATTGAGTAAATTAATTCGTGTCATTTTTAGTTGAATGTAGCAACATTCAATTGCGGGAGCCGCCGACAGAGGCATTCAATCTCCAAGCAGAGGTAGCCTGTCAAAGCAAGTTGTCATGTATTCTTCTAAATGTTGGCAGGATTTTGTAAAGTATGGCCTATAATAGGTTTCCCTGATTCTTTCAGAATACAGACGATGATGAAACTCTGTCGGCCTGTGAGTCCAGGGTGTAACGATCCTGTGTTCCCTGTCCCTCCTTTGTTTACTTCCTGTCAGCCATGTGCTCCTTTGTTTGTCTTGCCATGTCCCAGTTCCCTGTGTCTCCGCCCCTCACCTGTTTGTCATTATTAGTCTGCTCATTTAATTATGAATTCCAGCCCTGTGTTCACCTGTCTCTCGTTTTACCTTGTTTCGTGTCCACCTGTGCCTTGTTAAGTCCCTGTGTATTTAAACCCTCTGTCTCCCCTCAGTCCCCTGTCGGTCTTTGATGTTGTTTCGTGGTTGTAGTGTGCATTTTGTATTAAAGATTCCTGTTCTGACGTTTACGTGTGCCTCGATCGCTACTTGCCCTGCGCCTCGGTCCAGCTCTCCATACTGCAACCCTGACAGAAAGACCGACCAACAAGCATGGAAGAAGGCAAGTTTTTTTATTTTAATTCTGACTTGCCACTGCACCTAATGCCCTGGGAGCTGTTCTGGGAGGATGAAGAGGAGGGGGAAACCTCTGAGGATGACTGGTCCTCTGAGGAGGAGGGACCAGGCCCCTCTCCAGTCCCAACTCCCCAACGCCCTGGGCCTGCAGTTCTTCCGGTAGCTCCCTCTCCAGCCCCGATTCAGACTCCTGCGCCGGCTCCCGCTCCAGCCCCGCGCTCTCAGGCACCTCCGAGTTCGTCCCGAGTCCCTGCGCTCTGAAGCGCCTCCGAGTTCCAGTCCCGAGTCCCCGCGCTCTGAAGCGCCTCCGAGTTCTAGTCCCGATTCCCCGCGCTCTGAAGCGCCTCCGGCTCCAGTCCCGATTCTGGCTCCAGCCCTGATTCCGGCTCCAGTCCCGATTCTGGCTCCAGTCCCGATTCCGGTTCCAGCTCCCTCTCCAGCCCCGAATCAGACTCCTACACTGGCTCAGGCTCCAGTCCCGACTCAGGCTCCAGTCCCGACTCAGGCTCCAGTCCCGACTCAGGCTCCAGTCCCGACTCCGGTTCCAGCTCCCTCTCCATCCCCGAGTCAAGCTCCTGTGCCAGCTCGTGCTCCAGTTCTGACTCCGGCTCCCATGAATCGAGTCCCTGCTCCGCCTCCCGCGCCGAGTTCGGCTTCTGCTCCGCCTCCCGCGCCGAGTCCTGCTCCGGCTCCGCCGAGTCCGGCTCCTGCTCCGGCTCCGCCTCCCGCGCCGAGTCCTGCTCCTGCTCTGGCTCCGCCGAGTCCGGCTCCTGCTCCGCCTCCCGCGCCGAGTCCGGCTCCTGCTCCGCCTCCCGCGCCGAGTCCGGCTCCTGCTCCGCCTCCCGCGTCGAGTCCGGCTCCTGCTCCGCCGAGTCCGGCTCCTGCTCCGCCGGCTCCGCCTCCTGCTCCGGCTCCTGCTCCCGCTCCTCCGAGTCCAGCTCCTGCTCCGCCGAGTCCGGCTCCTGCTCCGGCTCCGCCGAGTCCGGCTCCTGCTCCGGCTCCCGCGCCGAGTCCTGCTCCTGCTCCGGCTCCCGCGCCGAGTCCTGCTCCTGCTCCGGCTCCCGCGCCGAGTCCTGCTCCTGCTCCGGCTCCCGCGCCGAGTCCTGCTCCTGCTCCCGCGCCGAGTCCTGCTCCTGCTCCGGCTCCCGCGCCGAGTCCGGCTCCAGTCCCCGCTCTGGCTCCAGCACCCGCTCCTGTCCTGGGTTTGACTCTGGCTCCAGGCCAGGCTCCGGCTCCAGTACCCCCTCCGGCTCCAGGCCTGGCTCCAGTCCCTACTCCGGTGCCTGCAGCCCAGTCGCCTGAAACGCAGTCCCTGACCGGCCATCCGCCCGGCCGCCTGCCTGAACCGCCGTCCCTGACCGGCCATCCGCCAGGTCGCCCGCCTGAACCGCCGTCCCTGACCGGCCGCCCGCCTGGCCCTCCTGCCTTTGGCCCCCTCCACCCACCCTGCTTGGACTTCTCCTTTTTTTTCTGTTGGGCTGTCTGGAATCCGGCCCTTAAAGGGGGGGGTACTGTAACGATCCTGTGTTCCCTGTCCCTCCTTTGTTTACTTCCTGTCAGCCATGTGCTCCTTTGTTTGTCTTGCCATGTCCCAGTTCCCTGTGTCTCCGCCCCTCACCTGTTTGTCATTATTAGTCTGCTCATTTAATTATGAATTCCAGCCCTGTGTTCACCTGTCTCTCGTTTTACCTTGTTTCGTGTCCACCTGTGCCTTGTTAAGTCCCTGTGTATTTAAACCCTCTGTCTCCCCTCAGTCCCCTGTCGGTCTTTGATGTTGTTTCGTGGTTGTAGTGTGCATTTTGTATTAAAGATTCCTGTTCTGACATTTACGTGTGCCTCGATCGCTACTTGCCCTGCGCCTCGGTCCAGCTCTCCATACTGCAACCCTGACACAGGGTGACTATAAAGGTGATTTTTCTTAACCACTCACACCCAGGAAATACTATGAAATTGCAGAATAAAAAATGCCTATTGGGTCACTCACTGTGGAACCTAGAACTTTCTACAGCCATCACAATGGGAACCTCAACTGAACAGTGCTGTAACCGCATGTAACTGTTTCACATCACTCTTTTGATTATTTATTCTAAAGAGAGATGACACATATGAGCAGGCCACCACCTCCAAGTCCAGCTCCCCATCAAGGCGTTCTCGCGGGAGAGACAAGTTTTTTTTTATTTAGGTTCTTCCTTATGTAAGGTGCGCCACACAGTTTTTAGCATGCTAAGGTAATACGATTTTAACCCATAATTTCTATAGGTTGGCACCGACAATGTAAGGGCGCTGTATAAGCGCAACCTTGAGCTTGATAATGAGAAGAAGCTGCTGGAAATAAAAGCTCAAGCTTGAGATTCAGCTCCTTCAGAGGGTAGGCTATTATTTGTATTACCCATATATTTAATTTGATTAAGCTAGACTGACCCTCTGAAATAAGGCTTTTTTCTACTTTCACAGCAAATACACGGTAATGATGTATGTGTCACAGGTAGGAGGCATTAGAGCCACACCCGTTATTTCTTTTAACCACCGCTGGGGAGCGTCAAAGTCCTTTTAGGCAAGTCCCTCCACTCAGCGGCCATATGGCAACGCTTTTTGGGCACACGTCGGGCATCCATTTCGGCAGAAATGCGCGTGCGCAAGGCTTCACGACACCAATCTTGCTCCAGCGGCGAGATCAACAACACATGATTGGCACGATGTCTTCACAACACACCATATGATTGGCTCAGTGTATTCACATCACACCACATGATTGGCTCAATGTATTCACGTCGACGTTTTGCATTTCTATGTAGGATTTTTTAGCAGTCCCCAGATTGGCAGCACACAAGTCTAGAGCTCCTGACCCCACCTCAGTCCTCCTTGGGGTTAATTGGACGAAGGCTGGAGAATGGAAGGGTGCCCCTTGTGGAATCCTGGCCTACCGTCGCCATCTCAGTCCTCTGTGGTACGCTAGAAAACAGGCGGGGGCAACAGTGTTTGAGTGTCGATTACGCTATGCACAGAAAATTCTCCCCACTGCTTAGGCCCATTTGAGATAACAGAAGTTGCTTATAATCACAATCACAGCACACGTGCAAAGCACGACATCCAATGCCCACTACCCCCACTAAATGGCTACTGAAGGTAGCGAAATTTGTAACAATACACCAGTATGAAAGGCAATCTTCATTCACAGCAACCAATGAAAGCACTGCAAGTAGATGGCTACTAATCAGCTGTTACTCGTCAGGGCGGAACATGCAGGGAAGTTGCTAGACATTAAACCAGGGGGTCAGGATTTGAAGGGTTAGCGTCAGCCAGTTAGCATGGCATTTGGCCGCCGACATTTTTGAAAACATGGCGTTACATGGTTGCAACTTCCGGCACCAGTTTGCACATGCCGATTGGTAGATGACAGCTCATGCAAGAGTTTAGTGTTGGGCACGAGCGTCCTCGCACGTCCATGTTGGTTTGGATTTCTGGAAGACGACAAATAAAACAACTAACTACTTGGATTAAGCTATTGATATTTGACTTAATGCCTACATGGTTTAGTCTGTATTATACCAGACTTTGTCGTTGTCACGTCCCACTGTCTAGGGGTGTTGTGGGACAGACAAATGATAAGAGACGGCCAAAAATGGAAGTATAATTCAAAAACATTTATTTACAAAAATAACAATAAGAAAAATATTGACGAACGAAAAACAAGGCTGCCCAGACGAAAGGCCTCAAAAGTAGGCCCAGGTAATCCCTAGCCTTTTTCTCGACTCTCACAGATGATCACCCACCTCCAGCAACCTCGCGACAAAGGACATCAGTACTAGAGGAACCTCCTGGAAAAGAGACAGTTAACCTCTGTACATCCTTAGCACGTGAGAACAAATCCTCCACAGGAGAATAGGTAGAGATCACAGAAGCTACGGTCACAGGACAATTGGCATTCGTAAATAGAGTTGGGCACCGAAACACGGTTCTAATATGGCACCGGTGCCGACGCAAACGGTAGTAACTGCATCGAATAACAACGTGGATTTCGGTGCCTCATTTCGGTGCTTAAATAGCGTTTTTTGTTTTTTTGTTTTTTTTCGAGGCATCACTGCATGTCACGCGCCATCTCTAACGTCTTGCTCTCATAGCAACACATCCAGATACAGTTAGCTAACATGATAAACACTGGATGTATAAACCAGAGGGGTGCACCACATAGGCGAGTGGACAGTGTTTGACAGCTTGCGTGAGCCCTAGTAGCTTACTTTAAAGCGATATCGCGAGCTCCTGTCTAAATCTAGCAGTGGGCCTAACTACACACAAGCAAAGGCTAAGGCAACATCAACAGTAGGCTAGCCTATACGTTACACAATATCCTTGCTAATGCGCTAACTGACATTTATTTGAAATGTTATCAGCGAAGTTGTAAGGTGAAAACTTTATTTCACGGTGTTAAACAACATAATAGCATAATAATCTTTAATGTGCATGAGGCCCATATAGCATCACAATGAATATGAAGATAATGTTAAAAGTAAGCTGGCAAAAACATAAATATGTAGGTTACATACCTGATGTCACTGAGCTGTCAAAGAGGCTACGAAACCATCTCCGTATGTTATCGCTAATTAAAATCAGCTGACTGGTGTTAGCGCATAGCCATAGTTGCTGTTAAAATGTCTACTAGGCTAGCGCTGGGAATCTAAACACTTCAACACCGACATGTGGCCTAACATGTTCAAATCTACTGCTTGTTATGGGTTAAGACATGAAATTTCTTGAAGCATTTGGGAACACACTGAATTAACTGGAAAGTAGAGTCCCTGTTAGATTTGCTTGCTTGCAAATGCCGTTGTCCATGACCTGGCAGTTTTATGGCAAGCGGTTTTAACATACCTTATGGCAAACCGCCTACACTGGGTAAACTTGAAAGCAGAGTGTGCATGCGTGGCAAGCTGTTTTAACATTTAAATGTATTATTCGTAAGAGCAATGAGATATTGATAGTAAATTGAATATAACAGTTCAATTTCATGTTCAAATTTGTCTTATCAATAAAAAAACATTTTAATTTAAAACAATTTTAAAATAAAGTACCGGTTCAGGCACCGTTTCGGCACCGGCACCATTTTAAAAGTATCGATTTAGCACCGGTATCGGATAAAACCCAAACGATACCCAACCCTATTCGTAAATTCTCGGGAGACATAAGACTGCTTAAATGTATCTCCCTTCTCAGTAGTGGTAGTGCGACACCTAAGCAGAGAGAAATCAGTTTTCTGTTTCCGTCTGATCAGCTTTCTGCCAATAGACAGCGACGAAGAAGCTTCAGCACCACCAGATGTAGAGAGCGACCGAGGTGCAACGTTAGCTTGCGAAGACGTCATATCTCACACAGTGTGGGATATTCTCTCTGACCGAGAAGCTGAAACGACTTGGCTAGAACCCAATTCAGAATTCTCCAGTAAAGGACTCCAAATTACCTTCGATTGAGCGATAACTTTTCCGCCAGCTAAATCATTTCCTAAAATAAAGGTTACCCCTTTCATAGGTAGCTGCGGAAGGACGGCGACATTCACAAAACCAGAAGCCAGATCACTCCTAAGGTGCACAGTGTGTAACGGAACTTTCAAACGTCCAAGTTCAATACCTTGAACTAGCACGTTAGAGCCACAGAAGGTCTCCTTAGAGAACGGCAAAACTGAAGAAAGAATAAAAGACTGGGCTGCACCCGTATCTCGTAAAATTTTGATAGGAACACTGTCTCTTTCATGCCCTGAGAGAGACACCATTTCTTCCAAAACGAACGGATCGTAGACTGACTCTAATCTCCTGTGTGGATTATCTAAACTTAAAGTGCGCACTAGGCCAGCACTTTTCAAATGATCTCGCTTTGGAGACGAATTCTATCTTTCCAGCACGGGCACACGGCAATGAGGTGACCCACCTCGTGACAATAGAAACACTCACGACTCTCACCTTCCGACGGTGACTTAGGCCTACTGATCTCTGAATTTCTCCAGCTCTGCCTCAGACTAGAAGGCTGAGCTGAATAACGACGACGAGGGGGAGGAGGAGAAGAAAAGAGAAACGTTAGCACAAATTCATCAGCACAGACAGCAGCCTGTGACAGTGTTGTTACTTTTTGATCATTTAAGTATGTGGCTACCGTCTCTGGAACACAGTTTTTAAATTCTTCCAGCAAGATAAGTTCGCGCAGTTGCTCTTTAGTGTGGGCACGTTGGGAAGTGCACCACCGATCAAAAGCGCTCTCTTTCTCCCTCGCAAACTCAACGAAGGTAAGCCTGTCGGTTTTCCGAAGGCCGCAAAACTTTTGCCTGTATGCCTCAGGAACTAATTCATAGGCGTTTAAAATGGCAGTTTTCACCAAATTGTAGTCTGAACTCTGCTGTACAGTGAGCGCAGAATAGACCTCCTGTGCTTTTCCGGTCAGCACACACTGTAACAGCAGAGTCCAAAACTCAACAGGCCACTTTAGCGTAACCGCAACACGCTTGAAATTACTAAAATATTTATCCACCTCGCGGTCACAAAACGGAGGAACCATGCGAATATTTCGACTAACATCGAAAGATTGGTTCGGCGGAATCGAAGGCACAGACGGAGCCAAAGGAGCAAACGGGACAGCATTATCGGAAGCGTCCAACGGAACAGACAACGGAGCGGCGGTATCAGAATCTCACTGGGGCAGACAATGGCTTAGTCAAATTTACACTAGCACTGTGCAGACACTTTAGAATGTCAGGACCAGCCAAACTATGAAAAGAAGTGCGACTTATAGTCCGGAAAATACGGTAATCCCCAGCCTTTTCCTCGACTCTCACTCGGGGAACAGGCAGGAGCAACAGCGACGGCCAAAATAAACAGAGCGCGTGGCTTGCGCAGCAGAGCGAAGCAGCGGAGCGAAGTAGTGTGGCGTAGTAGCGGCCAACACAGAATCCAAGAACGCCCCAAAACCAAGAGTCCTCTCGATTGACGTCAGCCAGCACCTTTTACAGTGCCGGCCCAGCAATTAAGCCCCCTGCTGGACAGTCTGAAATTAACAAAACAAGACACAGAAACAAGCAGACACAAAAATACACACACAGGGACGTAACAGTCGTTAATAAAAGAAAAATGTAAATGTTGTCATATTAGGCTATTATTTGCCTTATGTGTGGGTTGACAAGGTAACTGACTATGACCATACATTTTAGCAGATGCAATGACCTATATCCAATTATTAGCCTACTCATTGCGTTGTGCATGAAAACTATTTTAAAATGCACAGGCTGTAGTTCCTACCTGTAGTCCATGACAACGCAACATCTGGATGTAACCTATGTCTCCCCAAGTGATTTAAAACTAAACAAATGTCAATGACTTATTTAGTTTGCTTTCTTGCAACATTGACATGATTAGGCTATGCATTTGATTTAAATGACCAGGCTGCCAGTCGAGGCAAAAGCCAAATATCCAACAACAGTTGCAGACTCTTTGCCTGCTCGAACCAAAATACCCGAGGGATGTGCGCTTATCGATAAGTCCAACTTGCGTTGGCTTCATTTTGTCTGCCTGCAAATGTAGCCTAGGTTTAACAAGCTGCTGTAGCGTTCGTGGCTCGTAGCGTTTGAGGCTCGTAGAGCCCAGGCAGCAACACTGCAAAACTGGCCTCCAAAAGATCCGTTTCCACGGTCCGTGGCTTAGCCGCTGTGGGCGACACGTCTTGTCCCCGTCCAGGCCTCCTCTTGCACTGAAGCCTATGGTTTAAAAACCCAAGCTCAAAACCTGTGCACCAATCACCACCACACCACGCTACACACCTGTAAGTCATTATAAACAATCTCCCGGCTAGGGAGCAGCCATCTTGGTGTTCCCCCAAAAGTGTCCCCCACGGAAGCTCAGTGTCAACCCATACTTAATTCCCCCCGCACTGTTCTTTCCCCATTTAGTCACCCCGTGACATATGAATGTGATGGCCTGTCTCACTGCCAGTCCTGAGGGATGGTCAACATTCATGGGGGTCCACAACATCATCTGCCAACAGTGGCACATGGGGACCTCTCTCCTTGTAAATGGTGGCGATGTTGTGGAGGACCACACACGCCGTGACAATTTCACTGGCCCTCTCTGGCTTCATCCGCAGCCCCCGGAGGCAGTTGAAGCGGGCCTTGATGACCCCAAAGGTCATCTCGATTCGCACCCTGCAGGTGCTTAGGGCCCTGTTGAAGCGGGCCTCCACTGGGGTGTGTGGGTCAGCATAGGGAGTCATAAGGAACGTCATGCATTGGATACCCTCTGTCCCCTACGAGTATTCCATCATAACGGCCTATTACAAAGAACATAATATAATCGGTGCCTAAATTAACATTCACAGTTAGAGATCTTGGGTATTGAGCCACACGTTGCTGAAACTGTTGGGCAAGACTTGACTCCCGGAAAATGCATGCGTCATGGACTGACCCAGGCCATTTCGCATCCATACTTGTTACCATCAGCTGATGGTCACAAGTCATCTGAAAACGGCATTTCTGTCTAGGCCATACGAAGCACCATTACAAAGTTCCAGTAGGATACCTGCATGCAATTTCACTTCACACATGATGTAGCCAGAGAATGTCTAATAAGGGGAGAACTGCCACTCTCGGAAAACTTCCGGTTTCTGAACTGGTTGCAGTTCCTCCTGTGGTTTCACATGAGGGCGCTCGTCCACGAGTGCAGAATGCATGGAGGTCTATGGAGCTGTACCCCTCAAAATCCACTTTTCTCGGGTTATAATTTTTTTTCAAGTAATTTGAATATTGTATTCGAAAGGGGAGGCAAAGAAAATACACTTGGTTGAGTATTACATTTTTTAGTCACTTAATTGTTCTAAAAAGCTTTTCAAACGTGTCAATGACATCATTCATTAGCACAATGCTAGCGTGTTATGGGCAACAACGACCCAACCTGTAAGAAATCAAAAGGACATAAGTACTCGTTCATTTAACTTTTGACCTATAACCCATGTTGAAGTTATACAAACTACAATCAAATCTGAGATTTGTCAACGACAATCAGGTGAAAGAGACAAATTTAGCCGTCTAAAAGCTCCATTGACTCCCATTCATTCTGCACTCATGGTTAATTCCATAACATTTAGTGACTAAATATTCCATGACATATAATTAGATTTTTTGAAGCTACACATAAAAGTGCATCGCTGGGGAGGCGAATCCAGCACGTAACTTTTCTAGTCGAACACGCTACCTCCACCTCACCGGTCGATCACACCTGAGAAAGTTATTTTACCTGAAAGTTGATAAAATCCTTCCTTCACAGTTTGTGTCGGCAAAAAGCTCGGGAATGCTACGAACATGTTCAACAATCTATTGAGCGCAGCAACTACTTTACAAATAGCACGACAGGCAGTGTTTATAGTTATATTTTCTGCATCACCAACTGCATGCAAATATGTACCCGTGGCAAAAAAACGCAGTGAAACACAGGCACACTGCGCAACAGTAAGCGCACGGCTTCTTTTTGTAGAATTGCCTACATAAGGTCCAACAAGGACGATCAAATAACGGATACCCTCTGATGAGAACCTATATCTCTCATAGAGAATATCGTCAGGCAATGCCAAGGGATCGGATCCGTCACGAAAGACCCTCTGTCTCCGGAAAGACCCCTGTACAATGCGTGCTCCTAGGTCTACGGGAATGCCCACAAATGGTGACACCATTGTCAAAAGAAGGGGCTAGGAGGCGGCGCTCAGCTTTATGGGCGATCTAATCCGAAATCTTAGCTGAAAACCTCCTCCTGACCAGGTTTAGTTGCGAGCATAAGATAATATAGTGACGCTAATGGTGATAGAGCGACACTAAAACAGAGTCACTTCCAGCATACCCCGGCTTTGAGCGCAACATACCTCGCTAACCCACTAATCGAGCTTCGTAGTATTCCCCACAGGGGCCATGTCAACACACACCATATCCACTCATTTGAGGTATAGCGCTACCTAGTCACAAATGAAAAGGCAAAAACAAGGCATTGTAATCGCAGGTGTCTTTGGTTGACAGAAAAACCAGACAAAAAGATGACAAATCAATTAAAGTGCAACCAATTTACCCAATTGCTCTCAATTACCCAATCACCACATACAGTACGTGCAAGACTAAAACATAATGAAATTAAAGAAATATACAAAAACAATCAAAATAACAAGAAATTAGGTAAATTTGCTAAGATGTAAATAACACAAGTCAAAACATAAAAATAATTTAAAACAAACTTAAGAAAAGGACCAAAATGGCTACGACAGCTTTCTATTAGGATCTAGTTTGTTAACAGTCAAGGTTTTGTCATAACTCCTTCTGTGCATTTTCACATTTAGAATAGCTCTAAAACTGGGGGGCGAACACGTTGCAGAGGGGACGCCAGAGCGTGGATATCTCACTCGCAAAATAAAACAATCCTTCTGTCAGGCGTTATTTGCTGTTTACATCGGAATTGTCCACGGTGTTATGGATCCATTTGTCTCCCATCCTCATAGATCTTTTGCTTGATGATGCTCCAAAGGTTCTCAATAGGGTTGAGGTCAGGGGAAGATGGGGGCCACATCATGAGGTTCTCTCCTTTTATGCCTATAGCAGCCAATGACCCAGAGGTATTCTTTGCAGCACAAGATGGGTCATTGTCATGCATAAAGATGATTTTGCTACGGAAGGCACGGTTCTTCTTTTTGTACCACGGAAGAAAGTGGTCAGTCAGAAACTCTACATACTTTGCCGAGGTAATTTTCACACCATCAGGGACCCTAAAGGGGCCTACCAGCTCTCTCCTCATGATTCCGGCCCAAAACATGACTCCGCCACTTCCTTGCTGATGTCTCAGCCTTGTTGGGACATGGTGGCCATTCACCAACCATCCATTACTCCATCCATCTGGACCATCTAGGGTTGCACGACACTCATCCGTAAACAAAACTGTTTGAAAACTGTCTTCATGTATTCCTGAGCCCACTGCAACCGTTTCTGGTTGTGAGCATTGTTTAGGGGTGGCCGAATAGTAGGTTTATGCACACTTGCAAACTTCTTGAGGATCCTACACCTTGAGGTTTGCGGGATTCAAGTACCGGTTTCCTGCTTTGCAATGTCATTTTAGCAGCTACAGTACTCTCTTAATCCTATGAATTTGTCCGGCAGAAATCTTCCTTATTATGCCTTTGTCTGCACAAACCTGCCTGTGCTCTGTTTTCTCTCAAATTTCTTCACAGTATGATGATCACGCATACGTTTTTGGGAAATATCCAATGTTTTCATACCTTGTCCAAGGTAGTGCACAATTTCACACTTTTCAGCAGTAGAGAGATTCTTTTTTTCCCCATATTGCTTGAAACCTGTGGCATACTTAATAATGTGGAACATTCTTCTTAAGTAATTTTCCTTTGATTGGGCTCACCTGGCAAACTAATTATCACAGGTGTCTGAGATTGATTTCAATGATCCAAAGAGCCCTGAGACACAATACCATCTATGAGTTTGATTGAAAAACAAAAAAATAAATGGGCCATGAAAACACCTTAAACGGAATATGCTCCTAGAAGGAAGTGTTGTAGGCCTGCACATGCTCAATTCGCACAGAATTAGGTTAAAATAAACCAATTGTCTCTCACGCAATTTCCTAATCATGGCGAAACAACGCGCACACTTTTGAAAAGACGAACTTATGTCTTGCAATCATGCAAATGTCATGGAGTTCATCGACAGGAGAAAATGTCGCAATAGCGACGGTTTTACAAAGATTTGTGAAAAACTTAATGAGGCTGGCTATCGACATACGCCTGAACAAGTGAAATACATTCAGCCAAAAGAGGGAATTCCACCAGCAGAGATTTACGTCATGACGGGAGCCTATTTGTGGGCTATGTCGCTGACTTATTCGGAATAATGTCGATTGCTATGTAAACAGGAATATGCTCAAAACGTGACATTCTTCTTGCATGTAAACAGGTTAAACGGAATATTGATGTAGTGAGGCGGGGGTAGAGTTTCAGGTTTTAGTTGTCGACTACGCCACCTAGAGGAGTTATGCTCCCCCAGGAATTAAATAAAAGGGTGGTGTGCTTAAATGCAGCCTGGGCACACACTTCCTAGCTATCAGATTGGCAGACACACAGGTTCGTTGCAATTATGAGACAGAGACGGAATTCTATAAATCAATAAATAATTGTCTTTATTGTATTTCAAGAACACATCAACCTGAAGAGAATGGCATTTAGAGGATACGTCATACGGTCATTTTATTTTGACAAGACAGAACAATTCACATTATGGATACTCCCATAGACAGGACAAAACAAATAATTAAATACATGAAGTGGGGCTTACCCAAGGGAGGCAGGCTATCTGGACTGGGGTCAACAGGACCACACATGGATACACCACAACCACCCAGGTGCACGCTACACTGGGAATGCACACAGTGAAACACCCACCACGAGGTGACAAGCCTCCCACCACGAGGTGACAAGCCTCCCTGCGGTAAGGCCCCAACTTCTGTAACAAAAGGAAACAATGAAACACAGACACAGTCACACCAATGGGTCAAGAAACAGGTCTAGATCATGAGGAGCCAACAGACGCTCTCACCGTCTGAGGGGCAGTGAAACAAAGGTGTAAATAGACAAGCTTACAGTTATAGTAAACACACCATGCACAACTGTAACAGAAACAAAACCCAACAGGGGCACCACAAAAGCACCTTAACCACTCACAGCAGACTTTGTGATAAACGCCAATGACACGCTGACAGTTTCCAACAACAGACAAAGACAGAAATAAACCAATACAAATAGCACATACACAGGCCCGCATGCACACACAAGCGGTGGGCTACCGTAAGAGGACTCTGCCAGCACGCACGGTAGGCTCGCCTAGATTAGGCCTACTGCTCATGGCATCATGTCGCGGGCAGACGGCATGCGAAATAAAACAAAACAAAATCAGAGAGACAAAACAGCAGCACAAGTATTAGCTGGTGAACTAGAGATCCACTCCAATGGATGTAGCCAGCGTACAACCTGCTGAGAGTGGGAAATGGATACAAAAGTTAATGCTACTAACTAAACTATAAACTAAAACATATTTATCAAAGTAGCCACGTACCACAACAGCTGATGAAATGCGATTTCCCTGCGATAATGGGCGCGTATTGAACTGGGTGACCAATCTGACCATGAAACCTGGCAGAGGCGAGCAATGCAGGAAAGATAAACATAATTGCCTACAATTGAAATGGGAGCTAGGTAATAGGGCAGTTACGTACCAGCAGATGACAACAAAACCCACACACTCCTTAGCTCACGAATCGCTAAAACGATCAATCGCTCGACTCCAACTCCTGCAGCACCACTCCCAACAATGGGTCCCTATTACAAAGGGAAAGGTAACGACTGATCACATAATACAATCAAATCGCATTTAATGTAACCGGACATACCTTCTGCAGAAGACCACGGATATCCACAAGCTGCTAACCACAGGAGCACAGAATGAGAAGGAGCAAACGAGGGCACAAAACTAGAGACAAACAATCCCAACCTAGTCCTGTCGCTTCCCAGGCCATGTCTGACACCACACTTATAAAGCAAGCATCAGCCTCTTCGTTAATTACTACACATCCGGCATCCGGTGTGGCACCGATGTGATGGTTTGGCTTAAAGGCACAGACACTCCATTTCAACCCATTACATTGACATAAACGGAATTTGGGAAATAAACTGATTCAAAACGGTTTATTCCCGGCATGAAAACATGCTCAATGTCATATGTGTTAAGACTATGTTTTGACATTGTTGTATTCTGAGTGGTACTGTCCAATTGAAAACGCAACCATAAGGTCAACTCAATTACTTTATTGTATACATGTTGTGGTATAGTGAGTGAGTTGTGTGAAGTGTGTGTGACAAAAAGAAATGTGTAGGTCAATGAGTTTGGGGAAAATGGTAAACAAACCAACAAAAGGCAAATCAAAAACAGAATGTTTAAAGTCCATCCTCCTCCAGTTCAGCCGCATAAATAAGCTGGTGCATCTGGAAACGAACTCTTGCACTCCTTGCTATGGACATTCTCCGCATGGAGGGCTGGAGGCTTCTAAAAAAAACTTGTTCTTCATCTTCTTGTTGAGGCAGAGGTGGAGGTGTAGCTGGGCAGGCCGCACCATAGACATAATATACATAGACGCCGCATTGGCTGCTGGAAACAAGAAATGCGGCCGCCATCTTGGACCGGTCATACTCCTCGTTGCGTTGCAGCAGAAAACACAAGATGACAGCACTGTGCAGCATGTTCCTGCTCAAATCGGCGGACCATACTCGGGGGATTAACTTTTCACAAGGAAGATTTAACATTACCGTACTATTGGTTGTATTTTGTATTTTCGAACAATGTGGCCTGTATCATAGCTACATGTGTGACCTTTGCAGCAAAAAAAAACGCGTGAGAATCTGTTAGGTATTCAGTGAGATATGATTAATTAAGTGCGCTGACAGCTCATTGCACCGGCCAAACAGATTACACTGAGTGGAGTGGCTGACCGGTCCAAGATGGCGGCTCCAAATCTCGTCAGCGCTAGTAGGGAGCAGCGGTCGATGCGTCGTCTATGTATATTATGTCTATGGGCCGCACAGGCTGACATGGGGGAGATGGCGGTGTCATGTCGAGTTGTCCTACCTTGTAAAACCGTCCTACTGGCGTTCACCGTAACGCCCTCTCAAAGGCATCTTCTCCCGATTCATCTCCTCTCCCTCTGTTCTCCCATCTTGTTCTTTTTTTTAGGCTGGATAGATGAAGGCTGGTGAATGACTTGAGGCTAGCTGGTGACAACCTTGTGCTGGCTGGGGGCAACTTGCCTCCTGGTTACCACCTGGGACCTGGCTACAGCCTAGCATCTGGTTCCCCCCTGCCGGTTGCTGGCTGATGCTGGCATCTGCTGGCTGTTGTAGCTGAGAATTCAGAGAGTTCAGAGTTAACGTGACGGCTATCTATTTCCATGACCGGACCCCCCACAGACCCTGCCCCACTTCTCCTGACCTCCTTGTCTTTATTATGCTCACATTTGAAGCGATCTCTCAGGATTTGAAATCGCCACTTGCATGTGTCCTATTGAAATGCACAGCAAAACATATACTGTACACCAGTGTTTCTTAACTGGTGGGTCGTGGAACTGTTCTGGTTGGGTCGCAGAGCTTAAATCGTTTTTTGTTCGTATGTCAGTCATTGCCTCGAGAACCGAAGGTGGTAGAGACTTCAAACCAATGTCCGCCAGACATATTTCGACCACAGGCTTTCCAACAGTGCCACCCACGAGTTTTGCGGCATACGGTTCATGAGATACAATTTATTTAAAAATGCCAAAAAACGAAATCCAGTACGCACATTTCCCGACATCGTACAATTTCAAGACTGGTACCATTGGAAAGGCCGTGTTCGATTTAGTGGGGGGTAGAACTTAAGATGTTTCCGACCTTCCTACATAATTACTTGAATGTTAAATATTTAATAGTGAATGTTAAATATGTAATACTAAATACTGTGTTACTGTTAAACACCTGTTAATGAGCTTGTTTACTATGATAAGAATGCCATATGAATCTGGAAAAAAGGAATTTATCCTACTGCAAAGATGCAGGGAGCTCAGCAAGGCTACAGTTGAAGATCAAGGTATTGGTGCAGATTTATTTTAAACATCAGCATTAGAGGAATTGACACCAAGCTAAGTTCCCCCCCATAATTTCACTCACCCGAACCCTAGTTTAGAATGCTTTCATTTTCAGATTTCATGGTTGTCTACATGATTCACACAGATTACAGAAAGCACGCAAGCAAATACAGCCTAAACACGATTTGAAGTCCTACAAGCAATTAATGAACTTAAAGGAACCGTATGTAAGAAATGTATTTCAATTAATCATAAATGTCACTGATGTTGATGTTGTGTTTTATCATGTCATGTTGTGTTTTGGCCTGATGCGCCACCCTCTACCGATCTACTAATCACAAAGTCAGTAGTGTTTCGGCATCCGGGTTGGCAACCTCGAGTCAGGGGGGAGGGGATACACCACTCTACAGTAATTTGAAAGTGATTGCAGTACCAGTTTTGGCCACAATCTTGGTTCCTTTAACCCATTTAAGCCCAAATTTTTCCCAGACATGCAAATATGCAAATCATGGGTTATAAGCAACCTTTTGAAATAATCAAGAATTATTTTTTTTAGAAAAGTAGATGAAAAAGTGTGTTTTATTACCAAATAATATGCGTATTCTCAATTAAAGGTTGATCAAATTTTTTGTTAAAATAAGGGTATTATGACAGCAATCACTGCAACAGAATACTTGATCAGGAACTTGGGACTTTCCACACTGATATGAACACAGAGACCAATGGCAAAAATAAAGATCAAAATAATGTTTACATTGTTTATTTATTATTACCGCCGCGCAGCGAAGCGGCGGTCATATAGGTTTAGTCAGATTTTTTTTTTTTTTTCTTTTTCGCATGCCCAAATTTCCGTCAATGATTCCCGGGACACTGAAAGACCGGGGTACACGAAACTTGGTGGGCATGTAACCTCACATGGATAGCATGGAACCATCGTTTTTCGTTTTGATCTGTAGCCCCCCCTCTGGACTGGACCCCCCGAAAGGAGGGTAGGGCAGACACAGTTTTCTGTGAATATCTCAAAAACCGTAGGGTTTAGGAGGACCATTTTTTTTTGTATGTTGATCTCAAGAGGCCATGTCAACCCATTCCATAACCACTCATTTGTATAGCGCCACCTAGTTAAACACAAAAAAGTAAAAATGAGGTGTTGTAATCGCAGGTATCTGTGACCTAACATAGTCAAAACTGCACGAAATTGGAAGTGTAGGATCATTATGACACCCTCTGAATGCACGGCAAGTTTCGTGGAATTCCGTTAACGGGGGGCCACACAATAAATTAATTTATGTTACTATACACCAACTGGCCTGTAGGTGGCCGGAGACAGTTTTCTGTGAATATCTCGAGAACCGTAGGGCCTAGGAGGTCCACCTTTTTTATGTATGTTGGTCTTAAGGGGGCATGTCAACCCATCCCATTACCACTTATTTCATGTATAGCGCCACCTAGTTAAAAATTAAAAAGCAAAAAATTTGGTGTTTTCATCACAGTACACTGTAAAACCGAACAGTACAAGTAAAACAATGTTTTTGATTTGTAAACACTCAAAAATGAAAAAAAGTTAATAGTACTCTAATCGTCTGTGTTACTTGAACAAATTTGAACTTTTAAGTTGACAGCACTCATCCGCTTTAAGTAATTTGAAAAAATAGAAAGCGTGGGAAACTTCGCAAATTGTAGCAAATTTGTAGGCAGATCTTCTGCCATACGTGGACCTTGTGTACAGCACCAACGCCGAGTGACAAGCGACGCCGGCAACGGTCGACCACCAGATGACAAGAGACGAGAACAAGAGCAGTGAAAATAGACAACGAGAGAGGAGACGACGAGAAGAGAGAAAAACCGCAATTAAACGTAAGTGGAAAAGTGAGGTGCATGTTGACCCTAAAGCACGTCCTTTATCATATTGTTTAAAAACCCGAATGTTTGAAAATATTGTCTTAGGCTACGTGACGTAACTTTATACGGTTAGAACTAGCTAGCACTAGCAGCTAAGAATTTGGCTGCTGTATGCCAGCACTTGCTGGATCAGCCAGCGATCTAACTCAATTTGCCAATGTGAGTACTAAAAATATGAACTAATTAACCCCCGTTAGCACTATTTAACACAATAGCTTGGAAGTGCAAGCTTTGTGGTGCACTGCTTGATAACAGGGCACAGGTCCTGCAACATTATCGTTTACAGCATGTTAGCAATGTTTCCTCCATTAACGTTAGTCCACTGTCATGTTACTGACTGTCTGCACATTTAAGTCAGTAGCCTAAATTCATGACACGGTCACACACAGTTCATGCTCAGTCAGAATGTGTATTATTCGCATGTCAGCTGTGTAGTTGAAAACAACCATTTAATGTGCAAACTGTTCTCGGCCATTTAAGGATGCATTTAAAGTGGCATTTAAAGCGACATCATGAGATGGTGGATTGTCCTAATAGAGATTGTCAGTATGTTCAAATGTGTATTCGTCCTTCAATTCACAGATTCAGAAGTTGATGCAAACAACATTGGCATTGAGAAGGAAGGAGATCATATCAGACGTCCTTCCCCGCAGACATAGCCTATTGGTTCGGTGGTGGCCTGCAATCTTGTTGGAATCCCAGGTAAGCATTTCTTTTGTACAAATACTTGGAATAGATTCATTTCATGTGTGGTTCTGACCAAATGTGTTTTAAATCTTTACACTTACCCCCCTATTTTGAGTTTTTGCTCGAAATTGCACACCGCCTACTAACAATGGCCCTGTTTCCACATACAATACAAGAGTGCTTGACCCCCTTTGAAAGCAGAGGTCTTGTAGATTACAACTCCTCCATGGACTTAAGATAAAAAGAATGCTTTGGTTTCAGAAGCTGTACTATCAAAGAAAGGTAATCCTATTGAATTGCATTTTGTAGTTATTAACTGGCTTGACTCCATGTTTTCTCATGCAGGGATCCTCAGATGTAAATATCCGACGTGCTGTGACGCTCCGTGGCCTTCCTTTCTACCTCCATGAGGATGATGCCACTTTTCTAAAGACATGGGATGTAAGTAAGTATGTTTTCTATTGACATGACAGTTAAAGCGTAACTGTGGCATTAAGCGACCCATGGCCTGTTGTTTTGAGGTCAACGCATGCTATTAGAATGAAAAACAATGAGAAAATTGAGTACAACATAAAGCAAATACTGGTCCAGCAGCTTAAATGGGTGGTTCAGGATTTTGGACATAGGACCTAATTTCCAAGTTAGCAAGTGTGTTATTTATCAGTGGAGACCGTTTTTAACACGTTTCACCCAGTCCTCGTCTATTCACGCGTTATATTTATTTGCCTCGGTGTACTATGGAGTGGTTAAGACTGTTTTTAGTGGCAGGCTTACACATACTGTTGACTCTCGCCAGCCTAGCACCTGCAAACTCTGCAACTAGAAGGACTGGATGAAACGTGTTGAAAACGGTTTCCAACTTGTGTTTTTATCTTGGATCTTGGCACAAGGGATTATAACACCTAATCCTGTGTATTAATGTAATATCACACTTGGTAACTTGGAAATGAGGTCCTATGTCCAAAATCCTGAACCACCCCTTTAAACTAACCTAACAAGGCATTTTAACTGAACTGAAACTAAAGCCAAATTCCCTGGTAGGTTATCAATAGCTGCTGGGCCACTACTCAGTCTATGTTGCACCAATTTTTTTAATTCTTTTAATTTTATTCTTACGAACAGCCGTGACCTCGAACAACAGGGCTATGTGTCGAATAACGCTGGAGTTACATTTCAAGCTTTTGTTTTTCTGTTTGTTTTTTCACCAAGAAACTCCAGGGAAGTTACTTAGTATTATTTCAAGTAATTATTTCAATAATGCAACTGCCCTGGAAAAGTTTGAAGATAAAATGTTAAACTTAATATGACATGGTATCACTTGACATGTAATGCCTATTAGATATTCAATTAACACACAATTGTTCTTTGTTCATTTCTTCAGGTCTCTCAATCGGAGTTCCCAGATATTGAGGACCTTACTGTTGAACTCATTCTGATCAGCACGAACAGTGCAAATGCATCCCTCTGCCCAAAGAAGACTCCTGTTGTTTTGGATTGAAATGATTGTTGAATTTCCTAGCATTGGTCAGGCATTTGTCATAAAGTATCTATCTATCTATCTAGATAGATAGTATCTATCTATCTATCTATCTGTCTATCTATCTATCTATCTATCTATCTATCTAGTCTTTATGCCCTTGATCTAAACTGTGTTTATTTGAATTTAGCCTCCACTACAGCCCTGTTCTGAACTCCAACCTGTATTTGTTTCCATGGTTTACATGAAAATAAAAGATTAAGAAGAATTTCACTGGCCTTTGTCAACCTTTTTAATAATTTTCTTTCAAGTCCTTAGTTGAAACTAATCAAAATTGACAAGTTTGTTCAACTTTCTGGAAATTAAAACTTTTAAGTTTTACATTTAATTTAAAGAATTGGTTGAAGCAAAATGAAATATTTCAGGCTGACATCAATAAATCCAATTAAGCTATCTAAGCTTAATTTTATTAATTACCGTGAACTCATGTAGTTGATGTTTCTTTAACTTAAAAAAACCTTGTTGAACACACTCAAAATTTGCTAGTGAAGACTAATTAAAAAAGGTAAGTTTCTTTGACTTAGCAAAACCGAGTTACTATTACTTAAATTTTTTTGTGTAATCGGTTTCACCAATTTTTTTGAGTTCAATTAACAGGGTTTTACAGTGTATCTCTGGCTGACAAGGTAAAAACTGCACGAAATTAAAAGTGTAGGATCATTATGACACCCTCCGAATGCATGCCAAGTTTTGTGTACTTTCGTTCATGGGGGGCCTTACAATAAAATAATGTATGTGTACATTTAGTGACGTACACCAACAAGGATTCCCGGGACACTGAAAGACCGGGGTACACAAAACTTGGTGGGCATGTACCCCCACATGGATAGCATGGAACCGTCATTTTTCGTTTTGATCTGTAGCCCCCCCTCTGGACTGGACCCCCCGAAAGGAGGGTAGGGCAGACACAGTTCTCTGTGAATATCTTGAGAACTATAGGGCCTAGGATGACCATTTTTTTCCATATGTTTGCCTCCAGGGGTCATGTTAACCCATTTCATGTGCACACATGTGCACAAACAGATACACTCACACACACACATACATTCACAGTAATCATACGTATGACACATATTCACACAGTAGACATATGTACGCTTGCATGCACAGGCACATACGCAGGCACACACACAAGCACGCACGCACACACACACACACACACACACACACACACACACACACACACATAACATAAACATAACACAAACAATCAAGAATTTCTCAGAATTATGAACAGGCAAGATGGAGGTGGGGTTGTATAAAATGAATTTTACATGTGAAATCTATGAACTAATAATGTTTTGGTACTTGTTGTCTAGCAGATACCAGTGAGAATTGAGTGTGGATAATGCAATTTAGTGAGACAGTTAGAATCATATAGGCCTTTCAGCGTGATTTCTTTTTGTGGAAAAAATGTGCTGGACTGGGCGGCGGTCATATTTTGTACCGCTCTGCGGTACATCTAGTTTGAATGCAATTTGCAACAGCATTACTTTAGCGTAACATGTATTGAAACATTTATTTGTAACTAAAATAAAACATTTTTATTTGTACTTTAGTGCAATATTGTAATGTTGGCATAACATTTTAGTGCAACATTCACAATAAAATGTACATTAGAGTCATGTACTTCATTCAAATTGAACATAATAACTTCAGAAACGTTTGGCAGGTATACAGTAAAGAGGTAGGCACCAGAACAAAGTGCTTGATTCTGATTCTGAAACCAGGTCTTTCTAAAAAAAAACATTTTGTCTCTTGTACTCCTATATTCTTAATTTGTTGGCCCTTTCAGTCCTCACTTTTATCTTCTTTTCTACTGTATATGGTATGTCTTGAAGCACTCAATATGCAATGAAGTGTTGCATTTCTCACATGCATAGGTGGTGCGTTTATCACAAAGATGGCATCTCAGGAACCGATTCCTTGTGTTGACTGGCCAGTGAGAGACTTGGTCATATCTTGCTTGATCTTGAACAGTAGTGGACAGTAGAGATCTCCTTCCGTGGCTCAGTGGCTTTGTGCCAATTACCTTTGTATAAGAGATTGTGCCACTACCCGTGTGAAGGTGAGCAGGTCAATGGTTCCTCCCATAACATCTCTGTAAAAGTAATGGCTATTCACGAGTGCACTGTTGAGAGACCATGCAAAGATGGGCCACCACCACTTCTTGGACCTGATTGTGATGCTGTATCTTGAGGCCTGTTGGTCATGAAGATCAACACCTCCCATATGCTCATTATATTGCTTGATGCATTGTGGTTGAGGGACTTTGTCAAAAGCATGTCGCTCCTGTTCCATCATTTGACAACGGGCTCAGTATAGCTCTTCTCCATGTTTGTTGCCAAAGTGACAACGTTGTTGTCCTTCCAGCGGACCAGCAGCTTCTCTCCTTCTGTTAGAACAGCGTTTCTCAAACTGTGGGTTGCGGTGACATGCCAGGTGGGGCGCGAACTGACGTGAAAAACAGGAGTTTTTTTATTTATTTTTTTATCTGTAGCCTGGGCCCAGGTAGCACCCAGGGGCGATTCTAGACCTAGAGCTTTGCTGGGGCACAGGCCCCCAACTCCCAATACATTAAAAAAATAATAATAACTGTGCGCGCAATATGAAATAAATGGCTAGCCTGATTTGGACCATCACATATCTCCCCTAGGTCACAGACATCCTCCTCCATACTCTGAAGTTTTACGTCTAGCCCCCATCATGTCCTCATGCGTTTCTTGCCTCTCTCCTCCTTCTCCTCCTCCCCCTGCCTGGTACTGGACTGCCCAGCCTCTGCTCTTTCTCCCCTCTCTTCTCCTTCTTCGACCTTCTTCTCCTCCTCCTCCTCCAGCACTCTCCCTCAATTGTTGTAGCAGTATCAGTTGCAGTAACAGTATACGTATAAATCCTTATAAATTGTCCGCATGTGTGCATGCAGCCTACGCATGGTGTGAGTGTGTGTGTGAGAGAGCACAAGCTGGTAAATTGTTGCTAAATTTAGGCTACAATGACGCTAAGCATTGAAAAACAGATGCTATTTATGTGGGTAACTCTCTAACAGCTATCAACTTGTCATTTTTTCTGTCAAACAAGTTGTGAATTTGTTGTAACATTAAACAGGGGACGACTTACTCAAAGTGATGTAACTCATGAATGCCGTTTCCAGCTAGAATTTTACTGGGGCACTGGAGACTTTTACTAAGGCACGTGCCCCAGTGAATAAGGTCTAGTGACGCCCCTGGTAGCACCCGATGCGCAATGGACGCACTGTGTTATTCACAGGGAAGCGCTCGTGTCAAGGCAGCTTAGTTAGTCCCGACCTACATGAGATTTTGAACGTTGTTGTGAGAGTGGTGAATTTCATCAAATTTTTTTTAAAAGCGCGTCTATTCTCCGCACTTTGCGAGGAGATGGTAGCTGAAAAGGCTGTACTGTTGTAAAGTGCTGTCGCGAGTGTTTGAGCTCCGAGTCGCCTCTTCTTAGAGGAAGAGCGCATGTTTGAATCTGCAAGCACGTTCACTAATGAACATTTCTTGATGAAGCTGGCCTATCTTAGCGATATATTTGATATATCTTAGCGATACATTTAAATTAAATGTCCAGTTACAAGGCAAAGACAAGCACCTACCTCACCTAGCAAATAAGATTACTGCATTCACCAAAAAAACTTGAGTATCGCTCGATCGCGACAGTATTATGCCTTTGAGATTTCTGAGCGAAATCGCTGAAACGTCTGATTGGGAGCCACTCTTGTGATCCCATGTATTAAACAGTAGGCCTACATCACATCCCTGCAAAGTTTATTTCAAAAATATTTCCCAACCAGCAGTGCTCAGTATGACTGGATTATGGATCCATTTAATGCAGCATGTTGGTATTTCATTCAATATATTGTACAATGCTGTAAAATGGCCTATGCTTCCTAATATGTTGCTGGAAAACAGAAATATGTGTGTTATGTATTTATTTATTATTATATCTGCAGCTCCAGCTGATTTTAACTCTGAAGAGGATATATTTAGAACTTGACAATTTTAAGCTTGAGCTACCACTTTCTTAGAGCGATGAGGGACAGGCGCGATGAGGGACAGGTGGGGCTCAAGAATGTCCCCTTGATCAAAGTGGGGAATGAAAGAAAAAGTTTGAGAACCACTGATCTAGTTTGTTACCACAGTCACGAGTTGGGTCGCGATAGTCTGTCATTTTTAAAAAGTGGGTCCCCAGAAAAAAAGTTTGAGAAACACTGTGTTAGAAGTTGGTTCCTCGGGTTAACTTGTTGAATTCTTTCTTTGGCGTGAAGTTGGCGGTTGTCTCTTACTGTTCCACAGCTCCCATATCCCCTCTTTGTCATCTCATCCAGAAGTGAAAGAGAAGTAAAGAGGTTGTCATGATGGAATTTACAACCTTCAGGCACTTCACCTTGCTCTGCCAGACCGAGAACGACAGTCGGCCCCTGGCCAAACCCAGTTTGTGGGAGGAGTGTGAAGCGTTCCCCGTATGGCTCCATATGATGCATGTACCCTTTGTGTGAGGCAAGGCTCCAGATTTTATAACCAAAATGGATCGGTTTACCTTTGATAAACTGCTTGCATCCATGGCGGCCATAATATTGTATCATACTGTAGCGTCGGTGGATGTTCATGTCTAACGTTGAATGAGTGTCTCCCAGAATGCAGTGCGAGTGAATGCTAGAATGTGTAATGTCGATTATAATAGTTGTAGTTACGTTTAGCATGTTGTGTATTTGTTAGCGTGTTAGTCTCTTTAGTTGTACCTCATGTGTTTATCTTCGTGTTGATGTGTGTGGTAAACCCTTATTGTGTGTAGCATGTGCGGCTGAGACTACCCCTGTGTTGCCCTATGTAGTTGTCTGTGTCCATATGAGTCTTCCTGTTCCAATAAATGGCCGTCCTGGCCAAAGGTGAATCTTGTCTGAGGGTGAGATCGCTACATTGGTGTCAGAAGTGGGATGGGCCCCTCCCGGGGCGCGAAGATCTACGCCAGATCAAGACGGAGAAGAAGGCCGAGGACCAGACCAGCAAGATGGCGGCGGACCTCAGCAGATGTTCCAATGGTCCTTTTAAGGACTAGCCAGCTCGCCGAGCTCGCCACTTCGGAGGATGGAGGACCTGACGGCCCGGCGCGGGACCTGTGCAGGCGACCAGCGGGACCAGCCCTGCACAGCCGACGAGAGCTGCCAGCGCTGGAGGAAGCGGCCCCGGCTGAGGTGTTCCCGGCTCGACGCCGATGTCGATGCTGCCGTCATCCGAGGATCTCATCCATAGAGAGCGCGAACTCTCTGACGACCTTGGAACACGATCACAGCGGCCGGGTTTACACGGCCAGCTACTGAAGAACTTCCAGAGCGTCAGCTGCCGGTCGAGAGTGTGATGGAGTCATAGCTGCTAGTTCGGGAGCTTGCGGTGCTCCAGCTAGTGACCAAGAGGGTAATGTCGACCTGTAGAGCCTTGGGAGCTATCGTTTTGTGGACTGTTTGAGATTTTAAGTGCGCACGTTCCAGTTGACGCAAGTCTGCGCAATATTTTTCATGTTTTGTGTGTGAGTTTCTGTGTGTCCCGAGCCTGCTGAGAGGGTCGGGGTCTCCATTTCCCGCCACAGTGGAGCATCGTTGTGCTCGAGAGACAGCCGACAAAAGTTCTACACGAGGGCAGCGCGAGGAGGGACCTCGACGTGGACTGCTGACCGCCTGGAGATCGGCACACTGTGGACAGGTGGCAACGGCCACGAGCTGTCACAGTAGCCAGAGGGGGCTACCGAACGTCCAGGGGTTCCAGCGTATCCGGGGGTTCGGCTTGCAGTGGGACTGTTTGCTGCTGTTTGAGGTAGTGCAGCTGCACGGCGGGAAACTGAGGGCCCAAGCGACACCACGACCCACGTCTGGCCGGTTCTGGTGCTTGTTCGGGGGAGAACTGACGTGACAGAGGCAGCCGAGAGCCCTTCCAGTCGGGATGGGTTATCGTGCAGCCGGAGGCTTTCCGGTCACTTGGACTAAGCACTGGGATTGACACCGACGCAGCCGCGAGCGGTGAGCTGAGCTGTCATTGCCGGGGACGACAATGGCTCGGGAGGGGGTTATGTAGCGTCGGTGGATGTTCATGTCTAACGTTGAATGAGTGTCTCCCAGAATGCAGTGCGAGTGAATGCTAGAATGTGTAATGTCGATTATAATAGTTGTAGTTACGTTTAGCATGTTGTGTATTTGTTAGCGTGTTAGTCTCTTTAGTTGTACCTCATGTGTTTATCTTCGTGTTGATGTGTGTGGTAAACCCTTATTGTGTGTAGCATGTGCGGCTGAGACTACCCCTGTGTTGCCCTATGTAGTTGTCTGTGTCCATATGAGTCTTCCTGTTCCAATAAATGGCCGTCCTGGCCAAAGGTGAATCTTGTCTGAGGGTGAGATCGCTACAATACTTTCATCCACAGCCAGCCATTCTGGATAGGGCATGACTTTGTATGATTTGTTAAGCTCAGTGAAGATGGGCCTGACCTTGAAAAATCCTCTGTGATCTTTTGTTGTCAACAAAATGTACTGAGGCCATGATCTCATCAAATCGATTCCTCTGCATGGCATTTGAAATGCATTCGTTATGTACATCATTGTCAAGCGACCAGTGCATACGCCTTCTTGGAACGTGCTGTAGCCAGATGCCAGCAAGATCCCATAGAATGTAAGGAGCTCCTCCATATTCATATTCAGTTGCTTGGCCTTGGTCTGGGTGGAGTAGAGGTTGGACATTTCAACGTTGATCTCTCTTAGGGTGGGCGAATACATCAGGAGGAAAACATCCATTGGATCAGGACAGCCCTGTTTGACACATTCAGCAGCATTTAGGCTGTATACTTTGTATTCAGGAAAGTTAACAGTGGTCGGCCTCTTTGATCGTTTGAACACTGTCTTTATTTTTTACCACCTCTGGCGGTGCCAATAGACCTTCTGGCTGGCCCCTCTGGTGGTTAGAACACCCGCTAGAAGGTTCATCACACCCACGATTCTGGCAGTTAGATGACCTTGAAGTTTTATTAGACTTGCTTCTCTGGCGGTTATAAGACCTTGAAGGTTCCTCAGACTGGCCATTCTGGCATTCAGAGGCCCTTGGAGTGTCTTTAGACTTGTTTCTCTGGCGGCTAGGATATCTTGAGGTTTCTCAGACTGACCAGTCTTATCTCTTTGGTGGCTAGAAGAGCTTGGCTCTTGTGGTTGCCTGGTACGTCTTACTGTAATCTTCATGTTCAGTGGTGACACGTGGTAAGGGAGGGCTGGTGGCGGGAGGGAGAGCTCATACTCAGTTTTGTTCCAGTCATCATCTGTCTCCAACAGTTCAGCATGTGCATTTAAAATCCTGGCTGGCAAATGGCCCGTCTCCCCCTGATAGTCCATATCTGACCCATCACTATCACAATCACTTATAATGGCATCTTTCTCATTTTGAGGTATGATTGTAATGTTGCATGCCTTGTCTGGGCCGTCACCTACATCCAACATGTCAAGGACTTGACTTAAAGTCAAGCTAAAATAAAGAAAAAATGTAGGTAAGATACAACAAAAAAATTGTTTTTATAGAAGTAGTACAGTGTTTCCTCTACAGTGTATTCATCAGCGGCGCAGCGCCGCTCTTGGAATTCAAGCGTCACTGCAAAAAAAGCCTAATTTAAAAAAAAAAATAGACGCAAGTGAACTTCAGGAACAGCTGCCGTTCGTTCAGGTTTCATGTCAACAAATAATAGTAGGTTAACGTTGAAGGCGCAGTCAGGGATTCCACAGGAGATCACGCTTGTTTGTGTTTATGTTTAAGTTTATTAGCAGACGCAATTTTGGGCAAAAAACGTAGCCTACAACCAAGGAACCAAATGAAACACGAGAGATAGCAGCGAGATAGCTGGCCCCTACCTTCAGTAGCCTATTCCCAGATAAATTCCACGCATTGTTTCGTTTTTGTTTGTGATACAGGCAATGCTTTCAAGCCCTGTGTTGCTAACATACCTAGGCTGTGAAACTAAGGTCTAGCTAGCCTATTGGTGGGCAGGGTTGGGTAGTAACGGATTACATGTAATCTGGATTACGTAATCAGATTACAAAAATCAAGTAACTATAATCAGCCCAGATTACAATAAAAAAATTGTGTAATCAGATTACAGTTACATTGTTGGGGATTACCTGATTACATTTTATCATGCAAGCAATGCAACTTTTTAATGATAGCCTAGTTATCTTTTAATTCGACAAGCTTCGGGCTTGCCGGTTCGATCCCCGACCAGTAGAAAAAATGTGGGCGGGGGAAGTGGTTGAGCACTGCTCTCCCATGCCCACATCCACGGCTGAAGTGCCCTTGAGTAAGGCACCTAACCCCTCATTGATCCCCGAGCACCGTTGTAGCAGACAGCTCACTGCTCCGGGTTGGTGTGTGCTTCACCACACTGTGTGTTCACTGTGCTTCACTAATTCGCGGATTGGGAGACCAAATTTCCCTCACGGGATCAAAAGAGTATCTATACTTACTAACTTATTATGACCGCCGCTAGCGAAGCTAGCGAAGCGGTCATATAGGGATTGTCAAAGTTTTTTTTTTTTTTTTTTTTTTTTTTCCCGTCATCTACTTCCTGAAATTTTGGTCAACGATACCCGGGGCACCGAAACACCGGGGCACATGAAATTTGGTGGGTATGTAGCCCCACTAGACTTTTACGGAAAAATTTCGTTTGGTCCCCGGGGGCCACTCCCCCTCCGCGCTGGGCCCCCCGAAACCCAAAAAATGCAGTTTTTCCTAAATAACTACCTGAACCGTGGCACCGAGGATGAAGAAATTTTTATGGTATGTTGGTCTCAAAGGCCCACATCAACTTAGCCCATAATCACTCATTTGTGATTTGCACCCCCCCGGTAAAAAATGAAAATGCAATATCATTCTGCTTTAATCGCCCCTCTCTTCAGTAAAGACGTTCAGAACTGCACCAAATTTTATGTGTATGATTAACCTGACATTCTCTGGGGGTATGCCAAGTTTCGTAGAATTTCATCCATGGGGGGGTCTAAAAAATTAAGTTATGTGTACATTTAGTGACTCTACACTCATTGGCCTGTAGATGGTGGTGCACACATATACACATGCACACACACACACAGGCACCCACATACTATCGGTATTAGAACGGCTGATACATAATTACAAATTCAGTAGGATTAAAAGAAAGCCAAAATAAATATTCATCATCATCATCATGGCTGCATTTCCAGTATTGGCGATAAGTAGTCGTTTGTCCACTAGATGGCGCATTGTTGCAGTGAGACGTAATTTTGTTGGAAGTTAATCTAAAGTGGGTTAGAAAGACACTATGCTTCCTACAAGGACAAGACTGTAGGCTACAGTAGTTTACCGCAGAGAACGTCTAAGGGTAGGATGATTTCTGCATGAAATGTAATTCCCATTTCCTCTTGAAGCCGAAATAAATCTGAGAATGTTTATCGGACATGCTTGTTTTTTACTGCAGGTAGGCTACGTTAATCCTATCAATAGCAGAACGTAGGTAAAATAATGTTACCGTTAGCATGGTTGAGTGATGGAGGCCAATTTGATTATTGATGTATTTGTAGAAAACCATAAATGCGTTTATAGGCTACCAAGCAAATCGATAACAGCACTAATTATGACCGCCGCTAGCGAAGCTAGCGAAGCGGTCATATAGGGATTGTCAAAGTTTTTTTTTTTTTTTTTTTTTTTTTTTTTCCGTCATCTACTTCCTGAAATTTTGGTCAACGATACCCGGGGCACCGAAACACCAGGGCACATGAAATTTGGTGGGTATGTAGCCCCACTAGACTTTTACGGAAAAATTTCGTTTGGTCCCCGGGGGCCACTCCCCCTCCGCGCTGGGCCCCCCGAAACCCAAAAAATGCAGTTTTTCCTCAATAACTACCTGAACCGTGGCACCGAGGATGAAGAAATGTTTATGGTATGTTGGTCTCAAGGGCCCACATCAACTTAGCCCATAATCACTCATTTGTGATTTGCACCCCCCCGGTAAAAAATGAAAATGCAATATCATTCTGCTTTAATCGCCCCTCTCTTCAGTAAAGACGTTCAGAACTGCACCAAATTTTATGTGTATGATTAACCTGACATTCTCTGGGGGTATGCCAAGTTTCGTAGAATTTCATCCATGGGGGGGTCTAAAAAATTAAGTTATGTGTACATTTAGTGACTCTACACTCATTGGCCTGTAGATGGTGGTGCACACATATACACATGCACACACACACACAGGCACCCACATACTATCGGTATTAGAACGGCCGATACATAATTACAAATTCAGTAGGATTAAAAGAAAACCAAAATAAATATTCATCATCATCATCATGGCTGCATTTCCAGTATTGGCGATAAGTAGTCGTTTGTCCACTAGATGGCGCATCGTTGCAGTGAGACGTAATTTTGTTGGAAGTTAATCTTAAATGGGTTGGAAAGACACTATGCTTCCTACAAGGACAAGACTGTAGGCTACAGTAGTTTACCGCAGAGAACGTCTAACGGTGTGTTTCCACACAACGAAATTTCGCGTCGCTCTCATTGAGGTTGAATGGAGACGAAATTCGCCCTAGTTGGGCGAAATGAAAGCGAATCGCCGAGGCAGGCGAAAATAAAGTTGGCCAAAGTTTAACTTTATTTAAATGAGGACCAATCGAGAACCAATCAGGTACGCGTCTTTGTGTTTGGAGGCGGGAGTTACAAAAAAGTCTGACCAAGATGGCGGAGACTACCTGAGCTGTAACACGAACATTTGTATGTGATTAAAATGTTTCTACACGAACATTGGCACTCGTATCAACACGAATTGTGGTTTATATGCCACACGAACTTAGTCAGAGCACATACACCACTAAATAGACCACTATATATGTACTCGATCTTTTTAGCTAGCTGACAGGCGAAATGCTAGTATTTTAGGACATTGGATTGCATTGTAAACCTAGCTAGACGGCTAGGCTACATGCTGCAACACAGGTATGAAATATATTATGTCTTATTGACCTTGTTGTTTCTATGAACATGAATTGTTGTTTATAGGCAACTTCAACTTAGTCGAGGCATAAAGACCCCTGGATATCTTCATTAAGTACTTAAACGTTTGAATTAGCTGATTAGCCTAATTAGCTCGCTTGCCACCACTGGCTAGACACTGTAGTCAAAAGGTTAGCGGTTTCGCCGTCACGCCCCCGAGGCGAAATTTCGCTGGCCGAAAATCGCGAGGTGTTTCGCTGTGTGGAAACACACCGTAAGGGTAGGATGATTTCTGCATGACATGTAATTCCCATTTCCCCTTGAAGCCGAAATAAATCTGAGAATGTTTATCGGACATGCTTGTTTTTTACTGCAGGTAGGCTACGTTAATCCTATCAATAGCAGAACGTAGGTAAAATAATGTTACCGTTAGCATGGTTGAGTGAGGCCAATTTGATTATTGATGTATTTGTAGAAAACCATAAATGCGTTTATAAGCTACCAAGCAAATCGATAACAGCACTAATTGTATCTTTCGACTGTCATCTCATTTGCTTATGACCATAACCTAGGCTACTAACAGGAGCTAAGTGAGTTAGCCACAACACGTTCGCTACGTGATGGTTTTTAATGGAAAATATATAGGCTACCTGAAAGATAACCTGTCTATGATCCCGTGATGATCTACAATCTCCATTTAAACCAGATGTTTTAGAGCGCACGTTGAGATGTATTCAGGGCAGGGCTGTACCTACACATATTTGTTGCACGTGCTACAAAAATCATTCTTTGCGATGAATGATTTAGTACCAACGTTACAAGGGTCAGATACAGTTTTGCCTATGGCTATTCCGTGAGACTGAGGCGCTTTTTGTTTGTTCGAAGTGCGTGTTTAGGGTGTGAGAGGGGAGTCGATGTGCTTTGATTCCAGCTTGGTAGTTGTAGTCTATGCGATTAAAAAAACACGTGTGTGTGAAGTATCCAAATTATGGCTGCTTTAGCCACAGACCTTGAGCTACTGTACAGTGGGTTGGGTTCCGTTTAGAAGTGTCCACTTCATTCGCCCTTTCCGTGATTCACAGCTACGTGAAATGTATTACTACTGATATGCAAAACTATTAACTTTTTCGCCAAGAGGTGGCAGCTTGATACTGTAAGGTGTAAGCCATTGGTTCCAACGGAGATTTTATTTGGGTCGCCAGCATAGCCCAGCGACAATTTGTGTTGTGTAATAGGCCTAGCATAGCATAGGGCCTACCTTATATAGCTTATAGTTTGTTAACAGTCACGGTTTTGTCATAACTCCCTCTATGCATTTTTGCATTTAGAATAGCTCTAAAACCGGGGGGCGAACACGTCGCAGGGGGGGCGCCAGTGCGTGGATATCTCAATCGCAAAATTAAACAATATTTCTATCGGGCGCCTACCATGGACTAGGCTGGGTGAAAATCAAAAGATTGCGTCAAAAGATTGAGCTTAACCATTGACCTCATATTTGCACAAACAATAACGGAGAGTAGCTCTTCAACTTTGCCCGTTAAAATGTGTATGAACAGTCTCGCAACGCATTTCATGAAGGCCCTTTGGACATGTCAGTTATTTGCACCACTGGGAAAAACGGCATTTTGTTTTAGACTACTGGTATTTCATTTGTGCATTGACAATAAAGCTGAATATCATTTGAACTAGATGACTAAACTTATGCATATGTAGAAGAAGAAACATTCACAAAAATCCATGACATGACCTCTCTTCTTGATAGCTGTTGAAAACTGCATGGAACTGACAGGGATTGTTTTGTTTAATAATAAATAAATAAATACATTATGCTGCTACCTTCTGCTTTTCCCAAATACAATGTAGCCTACAGGTGTACCTTTCATCAGTCCAGTGGAATGGATGGACTGTGATGAACTGCCCTACTTGTGATTGTTTAGAGATTTTAAAGGTTTTATAACAATGTTACAGATTTTTTGGCCCAGAAACAAATCTATTCACCTTTGCAGCGCCAGTAGGCTACTTTGTGTGCGGAATGTGTGCAAACACACATTTCAAACAAGCATACACAAAAGTTTCAAGAGTGGGGAATGGAGTAGAAGATGGAGACAAATTCATTAATATGATTTATTTTCGCGGAATGGATGTGCAGGACTGAGCGGCGGTCATATTTTGTACCGCTACGCGGTACATCTAGTTTACTATTGTGGCAGGTCTCTCGGCACACTGCCTGATCTTTTAATCTTAATGTAGCCTCTTGTTTTAGTGTTAGCGTTTACTTTGAGAAAGTCACCAGGTCCCCCTGGTTGAAAAACATCCCAAAGGAATAATTTTCTCACCCCCACAATTGAAATGGACATGGTGTCATTCAATCTCAGGCCATGTCCCTGGGTCAAAAAAATCCAGCGAAAGCTAAATTCATTGTCCAGGTGTGCCCTTATAAACAGGGTGCTTGCTGTTTTTCCAAATTAAAATTCCAGACTTTTTCCAGACTTTTTTAAAACTGGATTTTTTTTTCTCAAGACCTTAACTTTATGTAGCCTACTTGTAGGCCTATACTTGTGTGCCTACTTCCTACTTCATTGGTTGAGATTGTAGGCTACCAACTGTGTTTATTAGAAATTACATTTTTATAGGCTAGAATTCAATGAACAAATTCATTATTCACAGTAAATTATGCTTTTACTGATGAAAATGTTTCAAAACATGAAAATCACAAGTACATGAATTTCACATCAAACAAGTGTCACAAAAACTATCGGTAACACTTTACTTGACGGGTGAGTTCATAACACATTCATAGCAGCTGTCATAAACTGCACATAAAGCATTCATGACTGTTTCATGAGACATGACTCAACATTCATACCAAACCTTTCATGAATGTGGAAGACAGAACGACGAAACCTTGTCAAAATAAAAGTCCATCAATCGCAAAGCAGCATTGCCGTTTTTGTAAATATTTCATGAATATCTTATGAAGTCTACATTGAATGTCACTTTACTATACAAGTTGTGAAGTATTTGTAATCACTGAGTTTAACACTGGGAGGCAAACTAGCCTACATTCGACTTGTATTTGTGTAACCTGGAATGGTTGGACATTCCCAGTAGCAAAAGATGAGAAATTATCTGCAAAGGTTACATCATAAAACAAATACATTTTTATGAAACAAAAATTATTTGCTTGACCATGTTCTGTGTTTTTGGCACTGGACTAGCCCATTGACTCAGATGTGACATGGTCAGGTAAGAGGTTTGGAACAAAAACGGCAATGCTGCTTTGCGATTGATGGACTTTTATTTTGACGAGTTGTCGTCGTTCTGTCTTCCACATTCATGAAAGGTTTGGTATGAATGTTGAGTCATGTCTCATGAAACCATATGCATGAAACAGTCATGAATGCTTTATGTGAAGTTAATGACAGCTGCTATGAATGTGTTAAGAACTCACCCGTCAAGTAAAGTGTTACCAAACTATCTATAAAAAAACATGAATGGATGGATGAATGTATGTAGAATTCAGTCTCACTCACATCTCATTTTTTCTGTCCTTGACATGACTGAACTTATCTTTATGTTATCTCATTTTAACTTCTGAACAAGCTGTATCACAACACTCACAAAAGTGCATACATTTGACCTAGCGCACTTGGTTAGAACAAAAAATAAACTGCACAGTATGGCAAAGACTCTAATTTTTAATTTCATTTAACTTCAAATCCAGCCATAAATTCAAAAACACGCAACGACCCATTTCTGTTGACCAGGCTAGCTATGTGTCAATAGACCTCAGCAGTGACGAAAAGGTGCCAGACTAGGCTAACCAAACGTTGATTGGATATCATTCCATTAGGCTAATACAGTAGGCTACGTGACCAGTTAGTAAAATTATAGTTTTATAGCCTACCTTCCTATTTCTCATTTCACAATGCCTTTGAGCATACTGTAAGATTCTACCATACATTTTTTCCATACTTTATAAAGACTTTCACACAAAATTCAAGACTTTTCAAGGTCTGGAAAACAGTGTTTCAAAATTCCATACTTTGTTGGAAGTTAATCTTAAATGGGTTGGAAAGACACTATGCTTCCTACAAGGACAAGACTGTAGGCTACAGTAGTTTACCGCAGAGAACGTCTAACGGTGTGTTTCCACACAACGAAATTTCGCGTCGCTCTCATTGAGGTTGAATGGAGACGAAATTCGCCCTAGTTGGGCGAAATGAAAGCGAATCGCCGAGGCAGGCGAAAATAAAGTTGGCCAAAGTTTAACTTTATTTAAATGAGGACCAATCGAGAACCAATCAGGTACGCGTCTTTGTGTTTGGAGGCGGGAGTTACAAAAAAGTCTGACCAAGATGGCGGAGACTACCTGAGCTGTAACACGAACATTTGTATGTGATTAAAATGTTTCTACACGAACATTGGCACTCGTATCAACACGAATTGTGGTTTATATGCCACACGAACTTAGTCAGAGCACATACACCACTAAATAGACCACTATATATGTACTCGATCTTTTTAGCTAGCTGACAGGCGAAATGCTAGTATTTTAGGACATTGGATTGCATTGTAAACCTAGCTAGACGGCTAGGCTACATGCTGCAACACAGGTATGAAATATATTATGTCTTATTGACCTTGTTGTTTGTATGAACATGAATTGTTGTTTATAGGCAACTTCAACTTAGTCGAGGCATAAAGACCCCTGGATATCTTCATTAAGTACTTAAACGTTTGAATTAGCTGATTAGCCTAATTAGCTCGCTTGCCACCACTGGCTAGACACTGTAGTCAAAAGGTTAGCGGTTTCGCCGTCACGCCCCCGAGGCGAAATTTCGCTGGCCGAAAATCGCGAGGTGTTTCGCTGTGTGGAAACACACCGTAAGGGTAGGATGATTTCTGCATGACATGTAATTCCCATTTCCCCTTGAAGCCGAAATAAATCTGAGAATGTTTATCGGACATGCTTGTTTTTTACTGCAGGTAGGCTACGTTAATCCTATCAATAGCAGAACGTAGGTAAAATAATGTTACCGTTAGCATGGTTGAGTGAGGCCAATTTGATTATTGATGTATTTGTAGAAAACCATAAATGCGTTTATAAGCTACCAAGCAAATCGATAACAGCACTAATTGTATCTTTCGACTGTCATCTCATTTGCTTATGACCATAACCTAGGCTACTAACAGGAGCTAAGTGAGTTAGCCACAACACGTTCGCTACGTGATGGTTTTTAATGGAAAATATATAGGCTACCTGAAAGATAACCTGTCTATGATCCCGTGATGATCTACAATCTCCATTTAAACCAGATGTTTTAGAGCGCACGTTGAGATGTATTCAGGGCAGGGCTGTACCTACACATATTTGTTGCACGTGCTACAAAAATCATTCTTTGCGATGAATGATTTAGTACCAACGTTACAAGGGTCAGATACAGTTTTGCCTATGGCTATTCCGTGAGACTGAGGCGCTTTTTGTTTGTTCGAAGTGCGTGTTTAGGGTGTGAGAGGGGAGTCGATGTGCTTTGATTCCAGCTTGGTAGTTGTAGTCTATGCGATTAAAAAAACACGTGTGTGTGAAGTATCCAAATTATGGCTGCTTTAGCCACAGACCTTGAGCTACTGTACAGTGGGTTGGGTTCCGTTTAGAAGTGTCCACTTCATTCGCCCTTTCCGTGATTCACAGCTACGTGAAATGTATTACTACTGATATGCAAAACTATTAACTTTTTCGCCAAGAGGTGGCAGCTTGATACTGTAAGGTGTAAGCCATTGGTTCCAACGGAGATTTTATTTGGGTCGCCAGCATAGCCCAGCGACAATTTGTGTTGTGTAATAGGCCTAGCATAGGGCCTACCTTATATAGCTTATAGTTTGTTAACAGTCACGGTTTTGTCATAACTCCCTCTATGCATTTTTGCATTTAGAATAGCTCTAAAACCGGGGGGCGAACACGTCGCAGGGGGGGCGCCAGTGCGTGGATATCTCAATCGCAAAATTAAACAATATTTCTATCGGGCGCCTACCATGGACTAGGCTGGGTGAAAATCAAAAGATTGCGTCAAAAGATTGAGCTTAACCATTGACCTCATATTTGCACAAACAATAACGGAGAGTAGCTCTTCAACTTTGCCCGTTAAAATGTGTATGAACAGTCTCGCAACGCATTTCATGAAGGCCCTTTGGACATGTCAGTTATTTGCACCACTGGGAAAAACGGCATTTTGTTTTAGACTACTGGTATTTCATTTGTGCATTGACAATAAAGCTGAATATCATTTGAACTAGATGACTAAACTTATGCATATGTAGAAGAAGAAACATTCACAAAAATCCATGACATGACCTCTCTTCTTGATAGCTGTTGAAAACTGCATGGAACTGACAGGGATTGTTTTGTTTAATAATAAATAAATAAATACATTATGCTGCTACCTTCTGCTTTTCCCAAATACAATGTAGCCTACAGGTGTACCTTTCATCAGTCCAGTGGAATGGATGGACTGTGATGAACTGCCCTACTTGTGATTGTTTAGAGATTTTAAAGGTTTTATAACAATGTTACAGATTTTTTGGCCCAGAAACAAATCTATTCACCTTTGCAGCGCCAGTAGGCTACTTTGTGTGCGGAATGTGTGCAAACACACATTTCAAACAAGCATACACAAAAGTTTCAAGAGTGGGGAATGGAGTAGAAGATGGAGACAAATTCATTAATATGATTTATTTTCGCGGAATGGATGTGCAGGACTGAGCGGCGGTCATATTTTGTACCGCTACGCGGTACATCTAGTTTACTATTGTGGCAGGTCTCTCGGCACACTGCCTGATCTTTTAATCTTAATGTAGCCTCTTGTTTTAGTGTTAGCGTTTACTTTGAGAAAGTCACCAGGTCCCCCTGGTTGAAAAACATCCCAAAGGAATAATTTTCTCACCCCCACAATTGAAATGGACATGGTGTCATTCAATCTCAGGCCATGTCCCTGGGTCAAAAAAATCCAGCGAAAGCTAAATTCATTGTCCAGGTGTGCCCTTATAAACAGGGTGCTTGCTGTTTTTCCAAATTAAAATTCCAGACTTTTTCCAGACTTTTTTAAAACTGGATTTTTTTTTCTCAAGACCTTAACTTTATGTAGCCTACTTGTAGGCCTATACTTGTGTGCCTACTTCCTACTTCATTGGTTGAGATTGTAGGCTACCAACTGTGTTTATTAGAAATTACATTTTTATAGGCTAGAATTCAATGAACAAATTCATTATTCACAGTAAATTATGCTTTTACTGATGAAAATGTTTCAAAACATGAAAATCACAAGTACATGAATTTCACATCAAACAAGTGTCACAAAAACTATCGGTAACACTTTACTTGACGGGTGAGTTCATAACACATTCATAGCAGCTGTCATAAACTGCACATAAAGCATTCATGACTGTTTCATGAGACATGACTCAACATTCATACCAAACCTTTCATGAATGTGGAAGACAGAACGACGAAACCTTGTCAAAATAAAAGTCCATCAATCGCAAAGCAGCATTGCCGTTTTTGTAAATATTTCATGAATATCTTATGAAGTCTACATTGAATGTCACTTTACTATACAAGTTGTGAAGTATTTGTAATCACTGAGTTTAACACTGGGAGGCAAACTAGCCTACATTCGACTTGTATTTGTGTAACCTGGAATGGTTGGACATTCCCAGTAGCAAAAGATGAGAAATTATCTGCAAAGGTTACATCATAAAACAAATACATTTTTATGAAACAAAAATTATTTGCTTGACCATGTTCTGTGTTTTTGGCACTGGACTAGCCCATTGACTCAGATGTGACATGGTCAGGTAAGAGGTTTGGAACAAAAACGGCAATGCTGCTTTGCGATTGATGGACTTTTATTTTGACGAGTTGTCGTCGTTCTGTCTTCCACATTCATGAAAGGTTTGGTATGAATGTTGAGTCATGTCTCATGAAACCATATGCATGAAACAGTCATGAATGCTTTATGTGAAGTTAATGACAGCTGCTATGAATGTGTTAAGAACTCACCCGTCAAGTAAAGTGTTACCAAACTATCTATAAAAAAACATGAATGGATGGATGAATGTATGTAGAATTCAGTCTCACTCACATCTCATTTTTTCTGTCCTTGACATGACTGAACTTATCTTTATGTTATCTCATTTTAACTTCTGAACAAGCTGTATCACAACACTCACAAAAGTGCATACATTTGACCTAGCGCACTTGGTTAGAACAAAAAATAAACTGCACAGTATGGCAAAGACTCTAATTTTTAATTTCATTTAACTTCAAATCCAGCCATAAATTCAAAAACACGCAACGACCCATTTCTGTTGACCAGGCTAGCTATGTGTCAATAGACCTCAGCAGTGACGAAAAGGTGCCAGACTAGGCTAACCAAACGTTGATTGGATATCATTCCATTAGGCTAATACAGTAGGCTACGTGACCAGTTAGTAAAATTATAGTTTTATAGCCTACCTTCCTATTTCTCATTTCACAATGCCTTTGAGCATACTGTAAGATTCTACCATACATTTTTTCCATACTTTATAAAGACTTTCACACAAAATTCAAGACTTTTCAAGGTCTGGAAAACAGTGTTTCAAAATTCCATACTTATTAAGACTTTCAAGACTTGCGCAAGCACCCTGTATAAAGGTTAAGCTGAGTTGTGCATGTTTGGAGAATAGTGATCCATGATCACATCCATGACTAAGTGATCAATTTTGGGATGGGGAAAATTTCAACCACCAAAATATCACCCCCAAAGTGGAGAATAGCTATAGAAATGTATTAGTTTTGGGTGTTTTTCAGACAATGGGACCTGGTGACCTCAAAGTAAATGGTAACACTAAAACAAGGGGCTTAAGATTTTTGGAGGAAAAGATCAGTTAATTCACACAGGAATGCTTTACTCAGAGCAAAGAGATTTCTTAGATGTAATGAAATAATAAACAGAAAAATATAATGAGAATTCTTTCATCAATTCAGTGGTGGTGTCTTTTACTTAAGGGACATATTTATTGAAGTAATCTAAAAGTAATCCAAAAGTAATCAGATTACGTTACATGTTTTTGGTAATCCTGATTACGTTACTGATTACAAAAATTGCCATGTAATTTGTAGTCAGTAATGGATTACATTTCAAAGTAATCTGACCCAACCCTGTTGGTGGGTTTAATTGAATTTGAGTAATGATACGCAAGCATTTACATCTGAGATAGTTTGTAATTCGTAGAGCTCACCAAAAATATAGATATGATACAAGACACTTATCTGCTATAATCCAAGATAGATTTTCTTCGAGTTTTTGAGCATTTATTTTACCAAATGACATGGGAAACATAATTCATTTCATCCACATATTCTTATGCACCATGCACAACAACGCTACTAAGTTAGCTTAAAACCGTGAGAATCAAGCAAGCCTCACGGGCGTCAAGGTATTAAAGTGACAGGCACTCAATTCGATTTGCACAGCACCAACAGTGTAATGACATGAAAGAGAAGTATAGTTTATACAGTGCTGTGCAAAAGTTAAGACACCCATGCTGAAATTGACTAAAGGGAGGAATAAAAAACATATTTTGCCTTTTGTCTTAATGCCTTAATAAAAAATAAAAAATTGGACATCAATTATTTTTTAATGTATCATGTAGGCCTATCGTAAATACCCAAATGGGTAACACTCCATAATAAGGTGCCATAATAAATAGCAAATTAGTAATTACCTAACCCTTTGTTAATTGTTACTAACATATCTATTTGGTACAAGTTAATAGTTTTTTCATCATTAATTAAATATTAGTTGTTTGCATAAAAACTGTATGTTAATGCTTTAGCAATTACCAATAAAGGTTATTATATAAATAAATGTCTTAACTTATGCACAGCACTGTATATTCTCAATAGTAATAGTTTGTACAGTGGCCTACAGTAATAATGTAAATAAAAAAAGGTGTCTATTTCTTTGACACAATCCACCAGTAGTTACCATTTAAGGAGTATTTTTTTCAAAATGTTCTCTTTTTTTTGGGGGGGGGGGGGGTCAACAGATCAACAGCACCGCTGCTGGAAAAAATTCTAGGGGAAACACTGAAGTATGAGTGCATCTAGATACAACATTCTATTATTCTAATATGTTTACTCATTCTGCAAACACACTAAATACATTATTACAAGTGTATATATCATAACTAGACAACTTAAAGAGCATGTGTACAAAAAATATTTTACCTATGTTTATTTTAACATACTCTACCTAACCTTTTATTACAGAGCTTTGAGGCAGCCATCCTCTGCTCAAGGTGCATCCAGGAAGTAAACAGCTCTGGTCATGTGACAATTTACTCAAAACATTTGACACTGCACACGTTTAATTGAAACACTCTATTATTTCAATATTTACTGAAAGAGTATTGGGAAATTCCCCAGAAACTTTTTTAGAGGCTTATAAATATTTATTTTTTTTCGGTCACAATTGTGACCAATGGGGTGAAATGGGTTAAGATAGGCCTACAGTATCTTCCCTATCTATGTAACTTGGGCTGCAGCCGTTTGCTCAATTGTAGCAAAGTTTTTTACACATTTTTGTCCTAATCCAGGGCTATTGCATTTCACACACAAAGGCAATACAATGCGCTTTACAAAAGAGAAAGGCGGAAATATAGCCTAGACCCACCCCTTTCCACACAAATTCTCGAAGGGGAGCAACACAAATAGACCAACAAACCAGTTTTTGCCCATAGATGGCAAATCCGTTAAACATAGACTGTTAACTCATTGAGTGCCATGCGTTGAGTGCCAAAAACGTAATATTATGTTTTTAGCTTTTTTTTTGGACATTTTATCTGGACGTTTTATCTGGACATTTTATCATAACTCGGTTGCCGCTTTGGGTCGAATCAGTGACGCATGCACGTCAAGTCAAAACCAGGCCATTTTCGTGGGTCTATCACTAGGTGGCAGTCTCGCCAGGTCTCGCTGATCACTTCCCGGAAAGTTTACAGGCAACACTTCATATTTCATGAAAGACATTATATCTCCATTTCTAGAAAAAAACTGTGATTTTGATGAAAACTAGCCACTGTTTAGCTTGGGATTTCTCAGGAACAGAGGCGTGTAAAAAATACACGGTTTGCACCCACTGAGAGCTTAAAGTCTCACCTTTTAAAGGGACACCAGGCAACATTTTCGTGTTAATTAATCATCTTCGTAAGTCAGTATATGGTTAAATGACTCATTAAGGGGCGAATGAAGGCTCTCTCGCCCGCCCTACTGCCTGTAGGAAGAATATCCCACTTGCAAGTTCGGTGTATCCTACCCGCCGACCGAAGCAGGATCAGTTTACAGCACAGAGGCAGGCTAACAAAACGCTAGAGATTGTTGCAAACGTGTGTATAATGGCAGAGCCGGCGAAGAAGCAGCGAAAACCCTTGACGGAAGACGCAAAGAAAAGGAAAAGAGTTTCAGACTGAGCGAGGGGGAGTTTCGTGGAGAAAAAGCATCAGGCTTGCCTGGTGTCCCTTTAAACGAGCCATTGTATGTGTTCATAGCTATAACACAGAATATGCTGTGGCTGTACAAAAATCATCAACAATGGTCTAGATTGCTGGCACTCTAGGACAAAGCTTCCGAAAACAGCTTGGCATTCAATGAGTTAAGCATCAAACAGTCATTTGATCTGGTCTGATAGGGACCAGAATTCCAAACAAGCATGTTTGAAATATAACCTGGTCATTTTCCAACCATACCTTTGTAAATAAAGAGATACCAATGGTTATGTCTCCTTTCAGTCAAAGATGACCAACCCACTTTACCATAGACTAGAGGACACAATGATGAGTGCTATAGCCATCACCAGTAATGAACCTCAGGGCAGAGTGGTAGACTGAGTCCAGGGCTTTAAGTGAGCAAGCAGTAGTATTTCTATAAATCACATCACCATAGTCTAAAACTGACATAAAAACTGCTTCAAAAACTTGTTTCCTACATTCCATAGGGAGGTTGGCTTTGTTTCTGTAGAAGAAACCAATTTTTTGTCTCAGTTTTTTTTCCCCAGGATGGCTATATGGTAATTAAATGGGAGTTTGTCATCCAGCCATATACCAAGATATTTGTACTCAGAAACAGATATAAAAAGAATTTCAAGAAATTTAGCAAAATTGCTTTAGAACTTCCTACCCTACCATTAATATGTCACAGCCTTGTGGATTTAGGATATCTGCCTCAGTAAAAGGAATGATTGAGGTAAGTAATAAGATCTGATAACCAGGTGGAATACAGCCAAACTACTCAATCTGACGGAAGTGCCTGTGAGACGGTGCTAGTCAGAAGGCAGACTGCTGTCAGAAAAACATAAGGTATTTAGAAGACTAGACATCAATGCGTCCACACTTTCTGTTGGGAGCCTTCATTTTACACTTGCGATGCTGCAAATCTATCTTTATATGTGGTATAGATGGCAACACATACGTTATTCTTTGTAGCAGGCAAAATATTAGCAGTACAGAACATTGTTAACAGTAGGCCTATTAAACTAGAAGGGCACTCAGAGAACGCACACCTCCACCAAGAAAATATAGCTGTGTCTATTAGAGATATTGGTGTGTAATTGGCTTTTATATGTCAACATTAACACTGTCTAATAATAATCACAAGATGCACTGCTTTGTATCTGATATGAAAATGCTACACTGTTGCATTAATTCCCTCCGGGGGGTGTTACAGGTCTCTCCACGCCCGAACCAGCAGGTTCAGAGGTGTCTTCCCTGCGGCTGTCACCCTACTGAACTCTAGCTCTGCATCCTGGTGACAACCAACCAACTAAGCCCCCATTGCCCCCCACCCCGCCCAATGCCTCCTTGCCTGTGCCTGTTGAGGTGTCCACATCCAAGACAACCTTGACAGGGACAACAAGGAGGCGGAGATCCCCCAGCACCCATTCCCCCCCCCCCCCCCCAACTGCTAATACACTGCACATATTTATTTTTAATTTATATTACTCTAAACCACCTTCTGTAAACCAGCTGTATACTACTGTCTACATTGCACTATATTTTCTTGTCCTGTCTATGCACCACCTGTCTATACTTTGTATAGGGCTTATTCGCAAACACCGCCGCGGCCATATTGTTGATATGACATTCCAGTTCTATAGGCTATTCTATGTGACAATCGCCTGTAGCGCGTAGATTTGAGCTGAGCAGAGCACATAGCCTAACGGCTTCATCTCGTCAATATAAGTAGCCTAAATAAACGTATGGACCCATATCTAATAGCATTAAGTAAAGATCCGTCATTATTGTCAACTGTAAATTACCCCGATATTTGTTTATAGCCTGTCTTGTTCATACATCGGCACACGTCGCAGCTGAAGGGGACAAGTCGCCTGAGTCAAGGTCGGCGAACTTATATTTGTTACACCAACGACATCGTCTAACATTGCCATGATCGCAGAGAATAAAGTTGCATCTCATTGGACTGCAATTGTATCTTGCGTTTGCCTGTTGCTCACAACCTGCAGCCAAGGACTTTGCTAAAGTAGTTTAAAGTGGGTTAGCCAGTGATCGTTTTTGTCTGTCTATGATGCAACTACATGGTCTGGAGGCAGAAAAGGCTAACATATTTCTCTGTAACATTTCCAAAATCCAAGTGAACAAAACACTATACAAATCAGAAGTATCTACTGATATCTTTCTCCGCTGAGTTTGTTCCTACTATTTGCCACTTGCCGTGCCACTAAGACAAGCTGAAAAGGGCGCATCACGAATAAATATATTATAGGCTACTGTAAACGTTGGCTAACGTTGCCTACCTAGCAATGCTATCTATGCAAATGCAATATGTCCAAAGGTAATCTACGGTAGGCGACTACATCAGGCTACTGCTGATGTCTCCGCATTGCATAGGGGCAGCTGTCTGCGCTGTCTAAAACGTATTTAACTTAAGCCCACAGAGGACAATATATAGTATTAATAATACAAATAATAATGGCGATGTGAGGAGTTGGCTGTAAGTTTAGCCTAGGCTATTTATCCTATGTAGCCACAAGTCTCTCCTGCGCTGACTACTTCTCAATCTCATTCTTTTCTCGTTTTCTGACCATGTCAACATTGAGCAACGAAAATAAGGGAGATTTTCCTGGTTAAATTTCAACATTCGTCTTTCTGTTGCTATCCCTCTGCTGAGAGCAAGAATTCGTAGGCCTACTACAAAACTGCTGCACTAATTAAACGAGGTGTGAAGCTAAGCCAGGTCTAATGAGATTGGCGTCAAATCGTGCTCTCTCCCACACTGTTCTGTGTAGGTCGCCTTCAGGCAAGCAAAGCGATGCTTTAAAAACATATTTTCGTTGGAAGGGCAGGGGGTACAGGACAACAGTACAGAGACGGCCAAGTCCGATGGGGCTAATGTTACGAAAGTAATAAAATATGGGATATTTTACGGGAAAATATTAAAACAGGAAGACAGCTGGAAAAAAGTTGACAGGTATGTTTCTGACAGTGGGTGACTCTAGGGCTATTTGCTGTTTTTAGAACGGCCTGTATTGCTGTTGTTAGAACGGCCTGCCCTGTAGCCTAGTCCTATTGCAACATAGGCCTACCATCACGTTAAATTTTGTACAAATAAATAAATAGCCTACAGCGATCATACCGGCGCTGTCGCGCTTGTCAATTGACAGCTGCATTAAATAGAACCACCTATGCATTTTCTATATCAACAAAATGGCCGCTGCGAACGTTATTACCTGATTATTACGTAGATCGATCTACGTAATAATCAGGTAATAACGTTCGCAGCGGCCATTTTGTTGATATAGAAAATGCATAGGGTCTATTTAATGCAGCTGTCAATTGACAAGCGCGACAGCACCGGTATGATCGCTGTAGGCTATTTATTTATTTGTACAAAATTTAACGTGATGGTAGGCCTATGTTGTGCAATTTAACGTGATGGTAGGCCTATGTTGTGCAATAGGCCTAGGCTACAGTGCAGGCCGTTCTAACAACAGCAATACAGGCCGTTCTAACAGCAAATAGCCCTAGATTCACCCACTGTCAGAAAGCCTACCTGTCAACTTTTTTCCAGGTGTCTTCCTGTTTTAATATTTTCCCGTAAAATATCCCATATTTTATTACTTTCATAACATTAGCCCCATCGGACTTGGCCGTCTCTTTACTGTTGTCCTGTACCCCCTGCCCTTGCAGCGAAAATATGTTTTTAAAGCATCGTTTTGCTTGAGAGTGATCAGAACAGTGTGGGAGAGAGCACGATTTGATGACAATCTCATTAGACCTAGCTTAGCTTCACACCTCGTTTAATTAGTGCAGCAGTTTTGTAGTCCTACGACTTCTTGCTCTCAGCAGAGGGATAGCAACAGAAAGACGAATGTTGAAATTCCCCTGTATTTTGGGTGAGTAACCCGGAAAATCTCCCTTATTTTCGTTGCTCAATGTTGACATGGTCAGAAAACGAGAAGAGAATGAGACTGAGAAGTAGTCAGCGCAGGAGAGACTTGTGGCTACATATGATAAATAGCCTAGGCTAAACTTACAGCCAACTCTTCACATCGCCATTATTATATTTGTATTATTAATACTATATTATATTGTCCTCTGTGGGCTTAAGTTAAATACGTTTTAGACAGCGCAGACAGCTGCCCCTATGCAATGCGGAGACATCAGCAGTAGCCTGATGTAGTCGCCTACCATAGATTACCTTTGGACATAATTGCATTTCCATAGCATTGCTAGGTAGGCAATGTTAGCCAACGTTTACAGTAGCCTAAAGGCTAATATATTTATTCATGATGCGCCCTTTTCAGCTTGTCTTAGTGGCACGGCAAGTGGCAAATAGTAGGAACAAACTCAGCGGAGAAAGATATCAGTAGATACTTCTGATTTGTATAGTGTTTTGTTCACTTGGATTTTGGAAATGTTACAGAGAATATGTTAGCCCTTTCTGCCAGACATGTAGTTGCATCATAGATCCTCCTGTAGAAGTTATCAGACAAAAACGATCACTGGCTAACCCACTTTAAACTACTTTAGCAAAGTCCTTGGCTGCAGGTTGTGAGCAACAGGCAAACGCAAGATACAATTGCAGTCCAATGAGATGCAACTTTATTCTCTGCGATCATGGCAATGTTAGACGATGTCGTTGGTGGAACAAATATAAGTTCGCCGACCTTGACTCAGGCGACTTGAACGCTTGTCCCCTTCAGCTGCGACGTGTGCCGATGTATGAACAAGACAGTTAGGCTAAAAATGAATATCGGGGTAATTTATAGTTGACAATAATGACGGATCTTTACTTAATGCTATTAGATATGGGTCCATACGTTTATTTACTTATATTGACGAGATGAAGCCGTTAGGCTACTGTGCTCTGCTCAGCTCAAATCTACGCGCTACAGGCGATTGTCACATAGAATATAGCCTATAGAACTGGAATGTCATATCAACAATATGGCCGCGGCGGTGTTTGTGAATAAGCCCTATATCATATTGCACTTTTCTGCTTATTTTGCACTTCTGGTTAGACACAAACTGCATTTTGTTGTCACAATTCCAATAAAGTTTAATCTAATCTAGTCTAATTAATTCATTAATTTCATATAATGGGAAAACTATTTCATGAACTCAATGTTATGAGCGAGACTGTCCATAAAGAATGAATTTCCTTTCTTTGAACACTAGAGGGCAAACCAGACATGAATAGCACATGACACTAAATCGCAACAGTTGGCCTTGGATGTGGTCCAGAATGTTATGGGTTCGTCCCTTAATGGACAATGCTACACATTTTCACCAAGTTTAATGGAAATTGGGCCTGTAGGTTTTGCGTGATCCTGCACACAGATGAAGGGACAGAACCAGAACTGAAAACATCTCTGGGAGAGGTAATAAAACGAACTTTAGACCTGTTAACATCATTATTGGAAAATGTAGCCTGGTGAACTTGATTCTTGCTAAAGCATGAGCTACAATCCAATAGCTAAAACGTTAGCTCCCTCTCTCATACCTTTAGTCTAGGATGACAAGAAGTCCTCTTTCCCCCAGATATGTCCTCCTTTTGAGACCTAATAAAATGCGTCCGGCCGGAATTTTCAAAATTGTCCGGGATTTTGTTCTTAGCAGGGACGTCACTAGACACTTTTTACACGGCCGGTGCCCCAGTAGCCTACTGAACTGCTATGCACAGAAAAAATCTCAAGTCCAGGTTTAACTATAGTCATACTCATACATGTTGGAGACTATGCACTGCTGTTTCCAGAAATGTACCGGAAATTTTCCGCCCCTTTGCAACCCTACTTGTCATGGGCAAAGTTTCAAATTGTGTAAAGTTTCATTTTCATTGGAGTAAAGGAAAAAAATAGCCCCATTGGGGTGTATTGTTGCCTGGCCTTATTGGCACACATCTCGGATTGATGAGAATTTAACATATTTCCTCAACTAGGATTTCTTAGGACTTTTAGTATGTTGTTCTGGACACCTCATAGAAATGATCTAAGCTGCAAACAATTATTTTACAATTAGTCTGTCTCAAAATGCTTCTTTGCCTGGACTAAAGTGATGCTGCTGGTTGTTGCTCAGTTTATTATTTTGACTTTGTATCTTGAAATTTCAACTTTTTTCTCATTATTTTCATTTTAAATCTTGAAATTTTGACTTTTTTCTTCGTTTTTTTCACTTTATGTATGTGTTTTTAAGTGGCTGATACAGGCGTCCATAGAAAGAAGACACAGTAAACCAAAATCTCAAAATCAGGGTTCCTACGCAGTATGGAAAACCTGGAAAAGTATGGAATTTGATTTTAGTAATTTCCAGGTCTGGATAAGTTTGGAAAAAAGAAACAAAGGTATGGAGAAATATTTGTGTTTCTAGACTATTCCATCTACAGTGCCAATCACTTTACTCAGGTCATAATGAACCATTCCTACTGTTGTGTAGCTTAAGTTGTCAGTCCACATCATCAAGATATAATTGAATGGGCTCCTCAGAAAAAAATCTCTCCCACAAGGGGACCCTGGTACCAAAACCAAATCGAGAACCCCTGTTCTATGCACATGCCTATATATACCATTATACCATTGTGCACTGGTTTGTTTGCATAGCTCTGCTATTTTCGGCTAAAACACTGGTAGACTTTTTTGATTTTGTAAAAGTTACCAAGACATGGATACTGCATTATCTGATAAACTGTTATTGCAAACAAATAATACTGTTTACGGTGATTTCTGAGGCCTCTGCCAGCAGTGCACTAGTCTCCCAACATATGTAGGCTATGCTGTATCAAATGTGAGTGCACCTTCCAACACAACACTTCCCCAACAAAAAGTATTCAACAATGGGCAAGTGTTTTCTGAGGGCTAACAAGTTAATAATAAACATTATTATACAGCTTTTCACAATGCTAGTAGAACACTCCATTGACAATGTCTAGAATATGGTCAGAAAAATCTAACGAGAAGTTTGAACATTTGAGTATGGAAAAAGTATGGAATTTTTAAATGGAAAATGTGTAGGAACCCTGCAAAATTGACCAGTAGCCTACATGGGGGAAATGTTGTTCCTGTAGTATCCTGCCTTAAACATTAACTGCATTATTTTAATTGTAGGCTCCTTACCCAGTAACTAGGCCTATTCATTCTACTAGTTTGTTTTTTGCCGATAGATCTTCATCAATACATTATATAGACAGCCCTGCCTTACATGTGAAAGGGGGGATTGTATAATACTACTACTGATTAAGCTTATTTTTCAGAAATAGTGTTAAATAGTGTTAGAGTGTTAAATATTTGCATGTGAGGGTATATTTTAATAAATGGGTGTGGGAATGGTGTTTTTGGTGACCTGGTAAAGCCTGTTCAGTGGCAGAAACACAACAGTGCTCTTCAGCTTACATAAGAGGACTATTTATAACAGCAGTACAGCTGGATGTGCTAAATGCTTGCCGGTTACTTATATTTGACTTTGATGTCTGACTCATCCTCCGTCTGATGTCCAGCTAACACCCTCTCTCTCACACGCACACACACAGGTCCTCCTTCAAAGTTCCCTTTGTTGAGTCTGAGTTGTCTGTCTCAGAGAGGGAGACAGAGGTGTAGCTGTCACACAGTGGTGCTCTGTGCCAAAACTGTAGGCCTGTCTCTGACCCCTGTTCTCACCTCTCTCTCACCTTTCCCAATCCCTTCCACTGGTCTCATCCACACTGATTAGTCAGGTAGTAGTTTGTAGAATAAGAGCGTTAGTGTGAAGTAGGATACGGATGTGATTTTATTTCTGAAAAATTATGTTTCAGGGGGTGTTGATTTGTAATCTTTTTTGACACACTTCTTTAAAGTGACATCATCAGCCATGCTCCTTTTTACCTCTTAAAATCTACCAACAATGTAGTTTTGTTTGGTAGCAGAATTGGTAAGCTTATATTAAGAACATGTATGTGAAATATAACTACAAGACTAAGTCAATCAGATGATATAGTGTTTCACACTTAAAGTGAGACACTACAGGTAAATTAGGTAAAAATGTTCATAAATAGTTACCACTATGAACCTTCCTCAGTTGTTTTCTGACTTTAAGAATGCTATGCTTTAATATGTATGTGAGGTAAATAGTCAATCATTTGCCAATTTTCCAAATAAGTAATCTGGAAAAATGAAGATAAGAAACCTCTAGATTTTTTATAGCTATTTCAGAAAGGCCAGTAGAAGCACATTTTTGTTTGAGGAAAAGCCTCACAGCAGTAGAGGACTAAACAGCACCGTCATTTAATTGTAAGTCTGAATTTTGACATTGGAATAATTTATATGAATGAGTTGTTTGATGCTATATGGAGTTCATTAGACCTTCACTAGAAGCTGATTTGAACAATAACCATATATACCCACTAGGCGGCACCATTGGCCATTGTACAGACGCCATCACAGGAAATATTTTTAGATGTCAAAGAACATGTCATAGGATTCAATTGAATATTTAGCCCATGCACTGTATATGCATTAATATACTCTTATTCACTAAATAACATTTATTCTTTATGAACATTATAATCCACATACAATAGATAAAGTTATTGGTGGTACTGCCACAACCTCCACTGATAGATGAAATTCTAATATGTTAACTTTAACCTTGACCATTGTGCACAGACAAGCTCTGTCAGATAATCATTTTTAAAAAGTCTGTATGATCTAAACCAATGAAGGTACTGTTGCATTTTTATTGGGATAACTAGTTTTTCCTGCCTTTTGTGTTAATCAACTGGTTGTAAAAGAAAGAAGAAAAAAAGGTTTTATTTTTAACATCTAACCGGAAGTGTAATTAAACACATGAGTTAGTATGTGTATGTACAGTAATTTGAGGAAGGACTGACTGAACTTCCATTGAGTTTGCATAGAGAGACTCTGCATCTCAGACCCTGAGTGTCCCTGGTACACAGTCTAAAGATCACTGACAGGTTCCAAATCACCATTTATTCTCACAACACAAACACAGACTGGAATTGGAACTGCAACTCGAATCATAGGGAGTCATACAGAACCACAGGGAGTCAGTCAGACAAGGCTGCTAGCGACAGCATCTTAAGTGATAAAGAAGTGAAGCAGTATTTTATCATGATTTAGCAAAAAATAATCTAAATGCATTCATAATGGCATTGGCTTACATGGAATATGGATTTGAAACATATTAATTCTGCTCTAGAAAGAAACAACATTAAAAGAAACTAACAGTACAGTGATAAACAGGAAGATTTCAGATGCCATTGACCCCATGAGCCCACCTTCAAAAGCGCGTCAGAGGCTTACCCAGGGGCCTCCTCGCGTCTGCTCTCAGCCTGCTCCCCTTGCTCTTTGTGCTCCTCTCACCAGCTCACCTAGAGGAAGGAGAAGTATGCCACACGGAGGAAAAAAAGAGAAAGAGAGTGAATGAGAGTTCCTGCCCTTTGATAAACACATATCTGTGCTTCCCACCGGACCCTGGCGTGTGGAGGAGCACCCCCCCCCCCCTCCCCCCAGCTTAAAGTGCGTTTGTCTGAGCATGGGACTACAAGGAGACGCCATGAGAAATTTATGTTTTGTCCCTAGGTTGTTCGTTTGAGTGTTTGGAAGATATCCGTGATTTTTTTTTCCTGTATTCTCCCGGTTTCATTAATCGTCTCTCCAGACACAAAGCTTGGTTTCGGAGAAAGACATGCATGATATTGAAAGAGATTTAAAAAAAAATGAGATGTGTTACACACATACACACATGACGCTTGATGCCGTTTCCTTTCAGGTATTCTTTTGGGTGTTTTCAGGGTGATTTTTTGATTTTGTGAGCTGTTACACACAAAGGAAGTTGTCTCGACTAAGCACTTCAAAAGGCCTGCACAATCCCGCAAAGACAGTGTTTCGGAGGAACACCAAGTACTGCAGAGTGAAGTTGTGCTTCCGTGAGACCTGCCACAGCTTCTCATTAAGACTCCATCGCTTCCCCCTTCCACATGGCTCTGAGGAGCTGGATGTCTCCTCACACTCAAGCACAACAGGAAAAAAAATATCTCATGGTGAACAGTGGTGATTTGTAGTTGGTTGGAAAATTGGAAAATAATTGAAAAAAGGGGAAAATCTTACTTTGAAAACATCTGATATAGAATATTATGTTATAAGAAATGGAGAGCATTTGTATTCATTCTTGCATTGCTCCTTCAAAAACATTTCGAATCAATGAAGATGTTATACCCATTTTTTCACCAAATTAACATTAAACCAGATTGGACACAATTTTATCCAGTGAACCACAGTTCTGGAATGTAACAACGGCTTATATATACATGTAGAACGTGTATTTGTTGACACGTTAAGCCATAACCCCAGTGTGTCGCCATGGGTGACATGGAAGATGTACGTGCTTAAAATACGAGAAGAGAAAAGCCGTTTGGGAATGCTTCCCGATTGTCTCAAGAGCCACGCTACATGCCCAGTGGACAAGTGGACAAATTCCTACACACATGTATCTGCTGGGTCGCACTTGAGACTGTCGCACTCAAATGCGTCGCTGAGGGCTACAATATGACTGACCCTTGACCCTTCTATCAGTGGCTGTGCGTAGCATGCCCTACAGTCACACTCGCTCACAAAACACTACCCCAATCCCACATGCACTCCCACCCTGGGGCAAGGCCACACGTTTGAGTGGGTGCAGTGACTTTCACAGTTACACGTCCATTTTCTGTTTGTATATATTATTATTTTTTTATTCTAGAATAGTCTATAGAGGGTGTTGATGGGCGACCGAGTAGTAAATGTTCTTGACATTCCACCACTGACACCAACCTGGGGTGTACTTCCCGAAACAGTTGTTGAACTACCACAGTTAAATGATAGAGAGAGTATAATTATGGACGTTGTCTCTCCATAGTGGTTGTTCAGCGATGCTTTCGGGAAACGCAGTCCTTATTGACTGCTTTATTTTTCAAAAGCAATGTCAGTGTTCGTGTATGTGCATTTGTTCATATTGTAGTGATTCATATATGTAGGTCTGCGTGTGTGTGTTTTGGGGGGGTGAGTCTGCAGACCAGGGTGAGCTGTATCTCTAAGAGTACTTCACCCTCGCCTCTGAAGCACAGCCACTTAGAGGCTGCTTGAGGGGTTTAGGAACACCATTCTAGCACCACTCACCTGCTCTATCTCTGCTCATCCCTTGCAGGTCTCTTCTGCACAAGAACCACTCGCTGATTTCAGAGCGCTGAGAACATGGAGGGACCTCCACAATCAGGTGATGTTCTTTCTCCAAACCGTTTGAAAAAGCAACTCATCTAAACCAAGGAAAACTGATGGAGTCGGTTTGCCTGTTTGAAGTAATTGGGGAGCCTTTGGCCCATGGTGGAGCAGTGATGTTCAACATAGTTAGTCCTCTGCTAGCAGGACATTATGGCAGGATGACAGCCCACATAATAAAAGCTCTTCTCCACCATGGCAGATTCCTCCCACGTTGTACTCTCTCTCTCTCTCTCTCTTTCTCTCTCTCTCTCTCTCTCATACACACACACATATACTCTCTCTCACACACATACTCACATACTCTCTCTCTCTCTCTCTCTCTCTCTCTCACACACATACACACAGATAGAGAGAGCGGAATGGTGGAAGATAGATAGATGAAGAACATGCAGACAAATAGAGAGGGAGACAGAGAAGGGAGGTGGTAATGTGACCTGGGCTGTGTGTGTATATGTAGTGTGTGCATAAATAAAACACTGTAGTATGTCATTATCTAGGTCAACCATGCTCTCTTTCCCCCTCTCTTTCTCTCTCTCTTTCTCTTTCTCTCTCTCTCTCTCTCTCTCTCTCTCTCTCGTCACTGCTACACTGCCACTCTCTGTCACCAATTGACCTGATTTGGAGAGCCGTATGTGACAGGCGCTGTCCAGACAGAGCTTCCCCTCCCCTCTCTCTCCCTCTCCCTCTCAATCTCTCTCTCTCTCTCACACACACACACACACACACACACACACACACACACACACACACACACACACACACTCATCTGTCACATCCGTGTAGACATACACACATTTTAAAAAACTTATTCATAAATAAATAGACACACACTCACAAAATCAGACACACACACACACTAACCAACAATAATGAAAAAGAAAGAGTAGTGATATGACATGCATCCTGTACAAACCTACCAGAGATATACTTAGATACTAGTGTACTTCATATTACACACAGTATGACTAGCAGTGATTATGAAGTTATGACATACTGTATGTCATGATACATTTGCTTTACATTTCACATTTAGACATTTAGATTCAGAAGTCCAATTATGAGATATAATTCAAACAAGAATAAATCTCATTTAAAAAAATATTAAAAAAAATTTAAAAAAATAATGAAAAAAAATATTGCAGGATATTCTATTCTAAGAGCATACCTAACACCATACCTTATAACTTAACATCCACATTTTTTATGCAAGAAATGTCCGACCAAAACAAACAAATAAGCTTGCATTTAATACCGCTTCCTAATCCTGAAAATAAACAGAGCACATACACTACTACTGTATCCCGCCATTTCCACAAATACCACTTTTAGTGGTCAGTTCCAGCAGTGACCACTGGATGGCACTGTCTGTCTGCTGTAGGGCCCCCGGCCCTCGGCTCCTCTCACTGCCTCATTAGAGCTGCGACCAGGCTCCCTCTCACACCATCATAAATGTCAGCGCCGATACAGCAGGGGACGGCTGGCCTGCGTGTAACAAACACAGACACTATGAAAGTCCACTATGTGTGTCGAATCAATCACCCGCCGGGACTGACGGAGTTTCACACCTAAGATGAGAATTACCTTTGCTCCCGTGCTTCGTGTTTCACAAACACACATGTATAAATACGTGTGTGTGTAGGGCTATTTAAAAATATATGTATGTGTGACCTTTTTGTTGAAGAATGTTTGCATATTAACAACATTTCTAATTTAGCTGCAATAGTTAAACAAAGGTGGGTGTTGTGGGTTCATCCTTTATTGTGAACTGGTATTTTTGAGTGTGTGTGTGAGAGAAAGAGAGGAAGGTCCATATGTGCATGTAAATGAGTGTGTGAATGCAGGTGTGCATTACAAATGCTTCCATAGTCTCAGACTGGCCACCTCTTTCACTCTCATACACACACACACACACATGCACACACATATATATACACACACGTGGATACTCACACACAGACACACACACACACGCTAGCCCCAGCCTCTTCACTCTTCCCTCTCCCTTTATCAGGGTGCTTGTGTAGTTCCTCGACTCGCTCGCCTTTTTCTATTCCCATGCAATGCAATCGCCCTGGCGGAGCAGGTGGATGCGAGATAACTTGTGCCGCGCTTTGTTTTCGCCCTGACACTGTCATTAATCATCCCGGCGAGCCGCGCTTCAACTTATAATAATAAGGACTGGCTGCTGCGGGGGAGCTGCCGCCCAATTGCCTTTCTTCGCACCGCTGCCAAATTGGAGGTGAACGGCTATAGCCAGACACTGCTCCCATGTCCCCAGCCTGTCTCATCATTTAGGTATTTATCCATCTCGGGCTTGTCCACCGCCCATCTCACTGCTCTCCCGGGAGGCCCGCAGATTGTTAGGGGAGGAAAAGGGGGTGTGTGTCAGGGCTGTTGGGATGTGTGTGTGTGTATGTGCTGTGGGAGTGTGTGGGTAGTGGGGTGGTTTGGAGGATCAGATTTGTTGCTCGGGCTTTTTGGCTTTGATTGTGTGCCTATAAGTTTAGGATTAGAGGCAAATTTCCCACAGGGCAGTGCAGGATTTGCTGGCGTTTAACTGTTTAACCTGGCTTACTCTTCTGTGGCTGGGCAAAAAGGGGGGAGAGAGGTAGAGACAGACAGAAGGAGAGAGAGAGAGAGGTGGAGGAGGAGGAGAAGTTGGTCAATGGGTCCATAGAGACTCTGGGATGCTAAGCCAGACCCGGGCCTGCATCGATAAGAACTACGATCTGATTCTACAGATAACATGCATACCACACCCCCTTGTGTGTGTGTGTGTGTGTGTGTGTGTGTGTGTGTATGTGTATGTTTATTTGTGTGTGTTTGTATGCATCTGAATTGATTCCCTTGGAATTGAACAGCATGATAATTCTATTTTAAGTCATATAGTGCAATAACGCCACACACACCGGTTTCCATGTCAACATGTTTATCGATGCATCCGCTCCACATCCTAAACATGAGCACCTGCATAAACGTACCTTTTGACTTCTGTCTTTTTTTGTGTCCTTAAAATGAACACCTGCATAAACATACCTTGACATCTGTCTTGTTCTGATAATATATTCAAGAAGGGAGACTTACATTCCCAAAGCTCTGGTGGGTGAGGTGTTTGAGGGAGTCCACTGGAAGCTGTCGCTAGCCAGGTTTAAAATGCTAAACTCCAGATAAAGGGTCCAGGTCTGGAAACTGATTACCAGTGGGCCGAGTGGATCAGGCACCCTTTGTTAGGTGCGCTCCGAAAATGCGGGAGGTGCACATCGAGGAGGGGCGGTGAGGTTCGCCAAAGCAGCGTGAGGATCGCTGTCCTGTCAAGCACAATCCGCTCGGATTAGCGAGATCTGAGAGGAATTTTGCAGCCCGGAGTCTGAAGGTGTGTGTTTTCAGCTTCTTACACCTCCAGCACTACAAACACACCCAGTCCAAAGGTGTGCGCTTCAGCAGAGTGGCCGTGCTTTTGATCAGACGCCAGGGAACACTGACTGCCCGTCATCCCACACTGGACAGGTGGCTAGAGTTGTGAGTGTGTGTGTGTACGTTTTGTTTTTTTGGAGGGGGGGATGGGGGGCAGCAGTGAGGGTACATGACTGCACTGGTCAGAGAGTTGTGTTTGTATGATGAAACTATCACTCAAAAAGTGAAAATTCCTTCCCTTTACAGCTTTATAGATGACCAACTTGAATAAAAAAAAGGTAGTGCCAGGCCAAAGCAAGTGACTAAACGTAGGCAGGGCCATCAAACATCCACCAGTAAAGCAAAACAAAAATAAACACCACACAGATATATGTCCCTGACAAAACACAGTTCATCTAAGTACCGAGAGCAATTATTTAGTGTTTTGCATTTCCGCCATGATGAGTTTCACAGTACCTCTGTGCTGGATCCATCCTCCACCTACCAACCCGTCAGACCCCAGCCACTCCATCTGTCTCGCTGCTGAGCGAAATATACGGCCAAAACAGTATTGATCTTTAATTAAAGAAGCTCTTAACCTCAGCTGAGAGGGAAGACCCCCCGGGCACGGGAGTTAATTCATGTACTAGAAGTCATAATATTTGTGCTCTGCATGGGGAGGTACATAAAAAAGTTATCTATTGTCTGGGCAGTTTATCAGGGCAACGATGGCTCAATGCGTACAGCTTAACCACCTCCTCCCAGGCCTGGCTCTCACCAACCCCACCCGTCCACCACCCTCTCACCCACCCGGCTCGCGTGCGCCTGACTGTAACTCAACATTATGAGTCAATTTGCACACGTTGATGTGAAGGTGACGTGGGCTTTTAGGGGCTTGCAGTTGGCAGGGTGGAGGGGGGGGGTTGGTTGGGTCGGGTGGTGCTTCTCATCCTTGCTCAGTCATCCTAGGTGATGGTGTCACGGAGTCTCCCTGTAATGTGTATTTTTTACTGAATACTCACACATAATGCCTAATGTCTAAGCTCATACAGTAACATTATAAGGCCCCAAAAAAACAAACCCTTTTTCTTTTCTCGGCCTCTTTCATCTCTCTCTCTCTCTCTCTCTCTCTCTCTCTCTCTCTCTATCTTTCCATCCCTCCATCTCTCTGGTGGGTTGAGGCATGTGTCAGTATAGTGTTGGTGGAGAAGTGATTGAGTGTCCTGAAGTATTCCTGGATCCCTCTGACCCTCTCCATGACACCACCAGGCATCAACGGCAGCCTAAGCTGTGGCTTTGACGCCCAGTATAAACACCCTCCTCTGGGGGCAGAGAGGCAAAGAAAGGAGGGATGGGGGGAGGTAGATGTGGAGAGGTAGAGGGGAGGTAAGGGAGCGAGGAGGTGGAGTGGAAGGGAAGGAGGAGAAGGGCTTCCAGACTCTGTGATATCACCCTTTATAGGCTTATTGATTTCTTCTCAGGATGCAACTATTAACATTGAGCTGTGTTCCAGAAGAGCTCCCCGCAGGTTGCTTTGCTCACACCCCATCTCTCTGCATGCACACGCGTGCCTGCGTGTGTGTGTGTGTGTGTGTGTGTGTGTGTGTGTGTGTCTACGGGGTGAGGCGGGGAGGTTATGGAACGCAGGCGGCATGCTTTTATAATTAAGGTCAGCTGGGATGCATTACGGCATTTGGAGGTGTTAAAATCTGCCCTCCTCGGAGAGCAAGTTGGCATCGCCCGCGCTCGTAAATTAGCCACGCACTCCCGCTGCTCGGAACAGGGCGTGGGGGTGGTGGGGGGTGGAGACGAGGGGGGGTTCAGTATGGGCGGACCTTCTGATGTCTTTTTTTTTTCTTTCTTTCTCTCTCACTCTTTTTTCTGCCGAAACACGAGACTGAGGGCTGTTTGACGACCACACAGTCTAGTAGGCCCCACTGGCTGTCGCCTTGCACTGCTCACCAGTTTGTGGTGTGGTGACACAGAGGCAAGCAAAAGTTATCAGTGTGTTTTTTCTGCCCCCTGGAGGCCATTAGCTGCTTTGCACCACAGAGATGAATGTGGTTGTACTCTGTACTGCTTGTGTGTGTTTGTGAATAAGATTAGGTACTTTTGGCGATTCTCAGTTTATAATAGTAATGATTTTATCTCACTATGATGTCCACCCAGAAAACAATACATCCAATTGGAAATTAATTTTGTATTTGCATATGGACACTGTGCTTTTATATCTATTTGTTGAAAATGCCTATTTTCTTCAAAGAAATTGCTTATTATCAGGACCACACAAGCCTTCTCAGTTTCAGTTTGTGCTGTGTATCGTGTAAGTGTTTGTCCCAAGAGCACAAGGGTAGTAAAAAGCTCATAATTTACTTCAGACTCTTATTGACCTCTCAGGCAGCAAGCCCAAAGGAGAGAAAGAAAGAGACAAAGAGCTAGACAATGACAGAGAGAGAGAATAAGAAGGAGAGAAAGAGAGAGACAAAGGCCGGGGGGTGCGGGGGGGAGGGGTGGATGTCAGGTACACTCAGAAGAGAGGACATGAGGTGAGAGAGCCATTGAGGTGAATGATGCGTCTCTGGACGAAGCAAACCAGGGCTGCGTGTCAACATAGATGGACAGAGGAGGGACAAACAGAGCCAAGTGGGGTTTTGTTTTCTGTGGACAACAACCTGTCAGGAGGCATTCAGCAGAAGGGCTGGGTTAGGCTGGACCGGTGAGCTAACAGTCATCTAGCAGGGGGTGTGGACACAGGGTCTCCTCTCTAAGGAAATATACCAGCAGATCATAGGACTGGGCAGAGTAGGGGGCAGTGGAGACAGAGAGAGAGAGGAAGAAGGTGAAATAACAAATGTGTGGCCCGGTCACTACTGCAGTAGTTTATGTAGTCGTTTTTAAACATTTGATTATCACGCATGATAATGATGAGTGTATTTCAGGTAAGAGGAATAACTTGCTGTAGGTGAATTGACATGTGCCCTGCTAATATCTGGTAGCACTTCAGACTTAAGGATTTGAAGAATTTGAAGTTGAATTTGAAGTTGAGGTCTACAGTATGTTATTGACTACTCATACCAGGTCGACATGATGGATATGATAAGACAAAAAAGATGTACTCAGACACTCATGTTTAAGTGCACACATCTGGCTAGACTTAAATTGTTTAACACGACTTTGTTAAGCGTTGTGTACCTCCTTGTATGTGCCTGTTAGTAAGATGGCAGGCTCTTTGTGGCACCTGCACGGGTCCTCCTCACCGGAGAGGGGCCAGGGGAGTGTGACAGAGCGCTGACACAGGGACACCTCCCTGACCCCGAGCGGCCGGCTCTGTCAGTGTGCCCCAGGGCCGAACAAATAGCCTACAACACTCATTTAGCAAACACATTCCTCCTTCTTGACCTGAATGAGACTGGGGGGGTTTCTTTTTTTGGAGGGGAAAGCAAAGCTGGTATGCGGTCACCTGAACCGCCACTGTTTACCCACATGCACCTTGGGCCAAGTGAAGCTTTTCTTTCTCGAGCCCTCTTTTGAAGTTTGTGCTGAATTGCCTGTCTTGCTGGACTTGATTTAGTGAGAAGGGAAACTCATTCACACACACACACACACACACACACACACGCACACACACAAACACACACACACACACACACAAGTGTACAAAAGGTAGAGCAAGTCAGGATTTGTATAAAGAAAAAAGTATCCCAATCGCAAACAAAAAAGCCTTGCGCGTTTGTCTAAACTCCTGGCTTAAACTGTTGAGCCTGCACACTTCACGTACTTCCCTTCTCTCTTCCTTATATTGAAATAAAATATTGATTGTTGATATTCTCAGCTCACTGAATTGAGCTGCGGGTATAGTAAACTTTTGCTCCTTGCTGAGAAAAACATGCTGGGCTACATGAAATCAATGGAATCACATCATTCGATCTGCCAGACAAAACACCTTGTACCCCAGTGCAGGGGAAGCAGGGGAAAATCTGTAGAACACTGTGAAAATGTCACTCAAAAAATATGATAATGGGCTTCCCGCTCCCACTAGTGTGCACAGGTGTTTTTTTTTTTAAACTCCGGTATTTATTTGACCATTATGTTAAATTGTCCCCATAAAGCTCGACTTGACAGCTCCATCTCCACAGACTCTCTGCAAAGCACTTAAGTGTACCAGAGGGGGCTTGTGTATTCAACAGACCCAATAGGCCCGCTTTGCTGTACAAATAATCCTCATCGAGTGGCTTTCTCTGCGCCTGCTCGTTTTGTGGGCTGCGGTGATGAAGTTTTTACTCGGCCATTCAGCTTGTCCGTGGTGTCTTAACGGCCGATAATGGCCGCGGTGATCAGGAGAGAGAACCGAGGCTTTAACCTTGGCTTTGAGCATATTTCTTCGTGACTTTTTTTCTGTTTCTTCTATTGTACTTGCAGTTGCTCTCTTTTGTACTCACTGGTGCTGCATATACAGTATATACTGCTCCCTAAATACACACCTTTCCCATTGAATGAATTTAATATGAAATGTTTTATGTAATGCGATCAAGAAAAGGAACATTTGATTATTTTATCATAATGGGGGTCACGCTGGAATTTATCAGTACTGAAATCATCTGTGAGTGAGTACAGGGAGAGGATGAACACACCTAACCTCGCCCCCACCCTCCCCACCCCCACCCCCACCTATCATTACTTACACACACACACACACACGCAGTCACCTACACACTCAAGTTTGCTGAGTGCCGAGGGGGGGGATGTGGACTTGTTTGGCTCGGGTGGACCTCTCCGTAATCCTGTAAAGCTTTGGGGGCCCAGGGCCCTGGCAGAGTGTGTGTGTGTGTGTGTGTGTGTGTGTGTGTGTGTGTGTGTGTGTGCGGGGGAAGGGGAAGAGGGGAGGGCAGCTCTGTTTAGACCACCTCTATTCACTCTCCTCCAGCCCTCCGGTTCCCGATGTTAAATGGCAGCCGGAAAATCACAGCAGCGGGGATCAGCGCACGGTGCATTACCAGCATGGCCACAGAGCAGGCTACAGTAGAGCGGCCGGCACAAAAGAGTTAGTTCCTCTCTCTCTGGGTCACGCCGAGCACCGCGCTCCCATCCAGGCCACAGCCACACAGCCACCACCGCGGCAGGGAGGGGAGAGGCAGAACCGAGGAGGCTCAGGAGCCTCTCTGGAATCCTGACTCACAATGGGGAAGGGGCTCAGGAATTTCAGTGAAGCACTGCCACATGGCATTGAACTGGAAAGGGGAAAAGGTGCTGTTTCGAGGTCTATGTGAGAAAAAGTCTTGTTCATTTGTTGTTTTGAAAATGAAATATTATAATCAACTCTCTCAAAAATTATTCAAAATTATGGGATAAAGTAGAATTTTTCAACAACTAGAAGGTCAATCAAATCATAAGTCAGCATCATAAGTCAGCAAATGACAAATGTTCAAAATAATTTCTTTAACCTGTGGGCAGGTTTGATTCTAATATCACTGTTACCCATTGGAAATAGCCATCTACACTAAAATATTGAACACATTTTTTTTAACAATTTGCTCTCCCACAATTACCTTGCTCCAGTGAAGATATAGTGTCCTTTCTATTTAGCCGAATCCCCTCCTGCCCTTTTGTGACGTTTGCTGAGAGAGTGTTCTCTGATTAACGGGGAGGCGAGACGCAACACCCCATCCTCCGAGAGCGAGGTGAGTCTCCCAAGACTCTTTATGGAAATTAACTGCAAAACACGGCCAATTAGAGGTGTGTTATTTAGAAGGACTTTTGCCTCGTCTCCCGGCTGGTATAATAACATGGGAAGACATCCGAAGCCTCGGCGGCAAATTAGGGCCATGTTGGGCTTATGCCAACTCTAAGAGCACATCCATCCTCATAAGAGAAAAGTTATACACATGCAGCAATTTCTGACTTAGCTTAGACTAGTTGAAGTATAGGCCTAGCAAGAAAATGAGAAATAAATATGCCAAAGACCTAAACCTCAGCGCATGGTATAAATTGCACAGGAGGTGCTTTCAAATGAAAATAAATTTAAACTGGAAAATTATATTTGGGTGAAAGGGGAAATCAACCTATAATTCTTTTATATCTGATTTTATGTTCCTACAAACCTTTGCCAGCCAGGAGACACCACTATAATCTTTAGTCCACACTTTTGCATTTAAAACAACAGAAAGCTGAATATAGCGAGCTTTACTTTGCTTATCCCAAACTTTCCCAGGTTCAGTCTTTTATCCACCAGCGGGTGAAAACAACTGGGAATTAAGTATCTGTATAAACTTTTTTCACTCTCTCTCTCCCCTTTCCTTTTTCACTTTATCTGAGCATGATACGCTGTCTTAATTTTCCTTTATGAGGTCAGTAGTTGAGAGGGAGCAGGGAGCCGTGGCATTAGAATGGGTAGGAGGGACCCGATTCTGTGCACAAGAATACACTGTGGAAGTTGCAAAGGGCAGAGTCTCTAGGAAATCTACTCTTTCTTTGAAAAAATGTCACGGGAGAGATAGGAGATTGGCACCACAAAGAGCTGAAAATAGCACGGGTTGCTACGCGTTGTCAGACGAGATTTGGGCTGAGACACTGACTTTTGTTCTGCAAAGTGTCGGCCCCTGAAAGGGAGATGGAAGGTGTAGAAATTGCCATTTTTTTCTCCCCTCCTCCTTCTCTGCTCCCGGTTGTGCAGGCCCCGTACGCAGGACCTAATAACGTATGCCGAGACATCCGCCGTTAATGTCACAATTATTCATTGTCTCACAAGCTAGCGTTGTTATATTCACGTTTTTAGGGGCCAAAGACAAAGTCTGATTATACTGCACTCCCTCCACCCCCAGCACCAACTCCCCACCCTCCCAAAGTGAAGTGACTGGCAACAGCGGTCCCAGGGAAGAGTATTCATCAAAGGTGTAGGGGTCTGGTCAAGAGATTAGAGCCGTTTTGCCAGGGTGTCTCCATTCCCAGAGCTCCGAATGGACCCACATTCAGCCCCGGACCCATTCTCCCTCCCCCACACAACAAAAGCCTCATATATTTAATGCAGGTTTGCCCCTGGGCCGCATAATAGGATTAGAAATAATTTCTACAAATTTACAAAAACAAATCACATGGCAAGGCTTAGAGTTTGCTAATAATTTCTCCATAGCTGATAGATCAAAGCCCGGCTTGGACTTTCGGAGCCAGGCAGTAGTTTGACCCTGGTCAGGCATTTTTAATGAAAGGGTTAATCTTCTCAAAGGTGACCATTCAGGAGCAGGCGGTGTGACCAAATGAAGAATTCAGGTCTGGGATAATCTCGGAGAGGAATAGTGGCCAGGGTGCTTTTGGGTGACAGTGAGGAAGCCCTGGGAGAGAGTTCCACGCCGCCTCTCCCCCCGTATGAGAGCAGCAGAGGCCTCTTTCTGGCAAAAGTGCAGGAGCCCAACAAGTAGAGAGGTGTAGAAAAGGACGGGGTGAAAGAAAGGAAGCGGCTGAGGTGGGGGCACTGGTGTTGTGGTGGTGGTGTTGTGGTGGTGGTGTTGTGGTGGGGGTGGGGGTGGGGTGGGGTGAGGGTTTTGGGTTGTTAGGGAAGTGGATTTTTGTCATTGGCTCTTGGCCACTTTATGGAAGGCAACACACAACACCTGCAATGTCGCCCCCACCTGGGAAATTAATCACTGGACCCTCCACTCCTTGATCATCCATGAGGATATACGGTCACAGACACACACACACACACACACACACACACACACACACACATACACACATACACACACACACACACACACACACACACACACACACACACACATACAAACACACAAATTCAGGGGAGAGACACACACACAAACACACACATACACACTCCTAGAGTGTTCACCCACATAAATATATGGGAGATTCTTTCCTCCTTCCTTTCAAAAAGAACCCCCAAAACAGCAGCTGAAGATTGCTTTTGCAGATGAATGTTGCTTGGCAAGCCGCACTTGTGCTACTGTAAGCACACATGCCTACTTGTGAGTAATTAGACTTGAATTCCATCCAAAAGTTGAATGAGGGAGAGAGGGAGAGAGAGAAGGAAAGAGAGAGAGAGAGAGAGAAAGAAAGGATGGCTTTATAAATGCATTACCCCTGGCTGGTTAAGTAGGTTTGGAAGGCTTGTCGTGACTGCAGGAAAATGGGCCTTTCGGTAATTAAGAATAAATGAAATTGCTTATCAATTAGTAAGTTACGGTGCACACCATTTGGCTGGCTTCGGAGGGATTAATCAGAGAACTATTGACATTACATTGTTCCATAATTATCCTTCATACGTTTTATGGTAATTGGTGAATTTTTCACTGAGGAGCAACAATGCCTCTGAAATACCAGGCGGTTATTAACACACCCAAATATAAACATTAATTAATTTCTAAAAAGGCGAGAAGGAATGAGATCTATCACAGAGACTGGTAATGGTGAAATCACAGTCTCACACAGAAACCTGTAAACAACATTAATGGGAAACCCCACTCTTAATGATCTGATGCAGTAATGAGTGTATATCCATCAAATACATAATAAGACACAGAATGGGGAAAAAAAAGCGATACACATATCTGCAATTGCTTGACTGGCAGAACCGTTTGGCTTGGGTGGAGGTTGAAGTGGTTGAGGTAGAACTCGGGGGATGGAGGGTGGTGGAGAAAGGAACCTCATCATATCGCTGTAGACAAATAAAGGCAAGCGAACGCCAACGATAAAAGGAGCCGTAATTTCATATTTACATACACAGTCATGAATAAATAATGCCGCGCATCACAAAGAGGTTTTCATTTCAGCGTTCCAACCCCCCAAGACAGTGCACATGACACAGCTGTCACTCGCCACACAATATGGCTTTAAACACAACTCGGGCAAACAGTCGCATTCACTGGCCCCCATTAATGAGGAGAAAAGACAAGCCAGAAGAGGAACGACAGAAAGAAGAGAGAGAGAGAGAAAAACAAACGCTGTTTATTCCCAGGAGGGCTGACCTCAGTGTAACATGTCCAGGGCTGTGCTTCGAGGTCACTCTGGCTTTGCCTCCTTAGCTTCTCGCGCGGAGCAACAGGCCGCGGTGTGGTGAGGCTCAGGACGTACTGGAGCGAAAACCTAATGAGGTAATTAGTCAAAGGCCAGCCTGACCCCTAGGAGGCTAATACCTGTGAACTTTTTACCCCGGACTCTTGACACATGTCTCCTGAGATGGCACGGAAAGCGAGGTGTTGGTGGTGGCAGCAGCAGTGGTGCCTGTGGCAGTCATTCCTTTTCTCAAACACCACCGGAATAAGCAGCGGCATTTTTTGCCAGCCTGATGGACAAGGTGTAATGTCCTTATTTCAGCCGCTGTGGATGTCAGGTTCTCCGGTCGGCAGTAGCGGCCAGCCTTTCATTAGGGATATTACAACTGCAGGCCAAAACAATCGACCCCAGCACTTCAGTGGCTTACCTATGGGAACTTCTTCATGTCTGCAAAGAAATGGGATACATAGGTGGAAAAAAAGCTAAGAAAGCGAAAAAGGCAAATGGGTCTCTCTCTCTCTCTCGCTCTCTCTCTCTTCCTCTCTGTCTCATCCACCCGGCTTTTATCCATGCCGTGACTGGCGGCATCATTAATCACAGCCTCAGCAACCTTCAGTACAGAACTAACTGCATTTGGGCCAATTAAGAGGCAGGGAGAGACAATGGAGGATGTAAAAGTTGCGTCTCCGAGGCAGGCGTAGCAGTGTCCCAACCTCCCTGTCATTACGGCCGCCGTGGAAAAAAGGGGAAAAATTAACCCTAACAGCTTAGCCGCTCTCCTCCATTGATCCGAGGCTTTTGTGCCAGCCTCAGAAATGTGGCAGACAATTACAGATATTATTACATCTGCATTGATTTTTCCCTTTCTTTCTTTCTTTCTTTTTTTACCAATTTCTTCTTCTTTTTTTAAAGAAGGAGAGATAAGTGTCTCGAAGCAATTAAAAAAAATTACATTTTGGAAGTGGGCCAATTAGAAAGCCCCTGGGCCCGGCAGCGGGATGCTCGCGCCTCGACTGTCAGAATGTCACAGTGTTCTCACTTGGCAGTTTTTTAGATGAGCAATGGTGCACACTGCACTACACACACACACACACACACACACAGCCACACAGCCACACACCCACACAGCTGAAGTTTATTAGTTTCCCAGCTCGAGTGCTAGCCCTCATTTGGAGCTGGACAAGCAGCAGGAAAGCAATCAGCATGTGGCAATAAGCAACGGCTGGATAATTGTACTGAAAAGTAGGGAGGCATGGAGAGGGAAAAAGCATGCTGGGACCACGGGTCATAAAATTTCTATTTACATACTTATGTTCTTGGTTTATATTTATGTATATTAAGGGACATCTTTGCAACACAAACAATCACCCAGACCAACTCAATATTGGGCCGCCACAGATAAAATGAAATGACATCTCTGGCTGTTAATGGATATTTTCTGTATTTGTATTCAAGACATAGAATAAAAACGCAGTGGAAACGTATATTTAACACTGAACATTTCGTCTGATGTATTCTATTACCAGAGACAAATGCAGCGTAACCATTGTTTAAGCTGCCCAGTTGTTGATCCTATCACTGGCTCGGTGACACATCCATCTTTATGGTTAATGCACGCATGCTCATACACTCAATCACCCACACTGACACACACACACACACACACCACACAGTAGACCAGACACTTCCTCTTCAGCCATCTTGCTTCGGCACATTCTCTCTGCGTCTGTGGCTCCTTGAGGGAGCTCTTGGCCCTGCTTTGGTCAGCGCGACACGGCAGCCTTCCTGCAACGGGGAGCGGAAGCGAATGCTAATTGGTGTTGTGGAACGACAGAGGAATGAGAGGAGATAAGGGATTGATGTGATAGAACAGAAGCGGGGCCTCCATTTGCTCAGAAGTATTGTCCAGCTCCTTGTTTCCTACCACTATCAGCAGCAGACAGGAACACGGCTGGACAGCTTCATTGTTTTAAAGCAGCACAAACGGGCATTAAACAAAACACGGCCTTGTTTGTATCCCTCCTTGATAGGAGGGGGATTTCTGTTTTCTGGGGCCCGTGTTTGACAATGAAATCGTGAGGTGTTGGCTGAGTTGTTCAACACTGAAGAACTGAAAACCTTTAGAAAACTCACCTCCTCTGGCAATGAGCACTGATTAAAACACACATACACACACACACACACACACACACACTCACACGCACACATACTATATATATATACACACACACACACACACATACACACACACACACACACACATAGGCACTTTATCATTTTCAATGCTCCTTGTGTTTGATGTTCGTAAACTGGCACCATTTCTTTAATCCCTAAAGCATTCAAATGAATTTATGTTTTCCTGAAATGGCAACAATGGCAGAGTTTCAAACAAACAAAACGCAAACAAATAGTCTGTGTGTGTGTGTGTGTGTATGTGTGGTGGGTGGGTTAGTAGACAGCTCAGAATTAAGCCTTGTAAACCATGCTATTCGCTCCCATGGCTGGGACTAGAGTTTCTATTTATCTATTAGGGGCTGATAAATGTGGGGCTGTGGCTGTTCTTGGATTACAGCGCTATAGGGTTTCAGAGGCGGCATACGAGCGCACCGTAATCCGTGGAATTTTGCTGAGAGGTAACGACAACACCCGGAAGAGGGGAGGAACAGGGAAAAAATGGCAGCACAGTTTTCAACACAGGAACACAATGCCACGGCTGATTAAAGAGGGAGTTGTATTCAAAATATCATCAAAGGAATAGGAGTTTGTGGGTTTCACAATTCATTCATCCTCTCCAAACTTCCCCCTCGGTGCACCCCCACCCCACCCGCACCCCAAACCTGTGCCCTGTGTAAACTGAGGTCATTTTCAAATATTACTTCTCCTAATGCCCAGAGATCCCCTACAGAACCTAGTCCAAAATAATAATTTGGCTCAAGCAGCTTTTTGGAATCTTATCTCACATTCAAAATACAAAAATCATAATGTAAAAGTAAACAAAACAGTAAAATTGTATGACTGCTAAAATTGTATGCTGTGTCCTCTCTCTTCTTTCCTCACTAACTGTATGACTCTTGAGGCCCTTGCTCCTCTGCTGAACCCAGATTGAGGAAATGATGTCTGGTTTGGCAAATGCACAATGTGTGCCTTCCCTCTCACGGTAAAGATGATGAAAACTGCAGTTGTTTTATTTTCCAATATATTTTTTTAAGATTTTTCCCTTTTAACTGCTTAAAAATAGCAATCCATCAGCAATAAATGTGGAATATGTATCAGCAAATGGCCAAACTATCCCAGACTTCCTTGGTTTGAATCCAAAAGAGACATGACCACATGCCACGCTACCATAAGGTCAGGGTGAGGATACATCCACAATTTTGGCAAAGAATGAACCAGCAGTATTCTGTGGAATAGGATTGGCAGTATGCCTGATATTCATAGGTCCCAGTGCTACTTAGATCATTACTTTTATGGTTATGATCGTTATGGTGTCAACTGTGGTTTGTTTTCTTGTTGCCTAAATAGCATCCATTTAAAAAATGATAAACAACAAAGGCAGATCAGACAAAAAACAATTATGGTCCAATAAAATACCCACTCAACCCACGTTTCATGTCTTTCAACAATCATGACAGGATAGCCAAAAAAGATAATCTCAACCATTTTATCTGATGATAAAATGTGCAGAATTTCAGAGGTCCATCCTAGTGTATCAGCCACAAAGCCCATGACGCAGTATAAATAACATCCTGAGACTTCAATGACACGCAATCAACTCGCATTTTGGGGCGTCCAAACGAGGCAAAACTGAGCGACCCAGACACATGCATGGAAGAAATGGGAAGCTTGATTGTACATGGGTCACGGACTGGGGGAAACAGGAGGTTGAAATAAAAGAGTGGACAGCCATAGGGGATTGTCATGCAGATGATTAACTCACGGACACACCATGCCACTTACATTAGGGGGACTGTTGCGTCAAGGGGCGATGTGAGGGGGCCTCCATTTTCTCCTGCACTCCGGGACTTTTTGTACCTCTTAAATCCTGTGAGAAGCAACTGGCATGGTCCGGGATTGAGCTGCTAACTCATATTATGGAATCAGTGGCTAGATTGGATAGGAATGGCCCGACCAGAGGCAAACCCCATTCAACACTTCATGGAAACCTCTCAGTAAAAAAAATATAAAATGAAATATATATCCCCCACCCCACCCCAAACTTAAATCTATTCCCAAGATGACCCTTTACCTAAATATTCACTGTTTGTTTCTATTTGTTATTTTTTATAACTTCCAAAGGGATTGTCAAGTCAGTGACCAGGTCACACTATGCAGTTGTATGTCAATATCATTACATCTCGGTGTTTCGCAACCTCTTTTGACCGCTTGACATGCCTGATCCTTGCTGGGTGGGGACAGGGTGTGTGGATAGCTATTGAAATGGCTGGTTTTGCTTGTTAGCCTGTCTCTGAGACACCCAAGCAGAAAGGTCAGTGAATTGGATTTCTGAGCTGTGGGAATACCTCCCCGTATTTACCTCAAACAAACCAGGTTTCAGATGGCTGGCTCATTGAGTTCACTTTGTCCTCATGTGATTCTCCCGTGGTTCTGAATTTCAAATCACAACGAGATACACACACACACTCAGTCTGACCAAATATATATTCTGGCCTGTTCATCTGTGGTACAGTACACAGAGAGAAAGTTCAATGGCGGATGAACATACTTACAGATCATAATCTTCAACCATCTTGCTTCTTCCAGAATATTCCATGCATGAGCTTCACAGCTGGATGCATGGACATAAACACTGATAAGAAAACTCAGGTACATTGTTAAAGGAAAACACAGGCTCTGACTGAGAAGAGTCACTTTGGTGGGGGGAGGATATACTCACATCTATCTTTAATCAAATCTCCTTTCTGGAAGGAAAAAAAGTCAGTTGTCAGGTTTGAGGATACATACAAAACATTTCAAAGCTGCTTTGATTGCAGCTCATGTCATTTATCAGAACAGCAGACAAGATACTTTGATGATACGCTACTGGCTTGAAGCATGCATCACACAACACAGATCCTATGGTGTTAATATTTTACTGAAATTGTTTATAAAGTTATTGTGTTTCTTTTGTTATCTTGAAACAATCGAACACAAAAAGTAAGGCCCAGCATGCTGGTTTGTAAAGCAGAACACTTACACGGGAAGTACCAAGCACTACCTAAACCCTTGCCATAAATTACATGAATTTCGTGGCCCGTAAATCATAACATGCATGTGATAAGATGGGTGAGGGAAGACAATTACTGCAGAGTGGAAGACAGGGTCAACCGAGCATCTTAGAGCAGTACCCCCACCTCTGTCAGAGAACACAAGATGAATTACAATGCTTTTAAACACCGGTGACACAGCGCAAACAATGGTGTGTGTGTGTGTGTGTGTGTGTGTCTGCCCTGAGACATCCTTCATTCTTCACTTAAGCCCCCTGTTTGTAGCCCTCAAGACATGACCTTTTTTGGGATGGGTGATGAACAATGTCCTGTGCATCCCTCTTTAGAGCGCAAACAAGCTTTTTGGCCGAGAGGACGCACCAGAAAATGCAGGCAATTTGCATTTTCTCGCCTTCACCACTCACACGTTTCCGCCTGACTGGGCAGGGCCATTTATTTCCATCTGAAGGGGAAGCCATTGGGAAAAGTGGTCCCTAAAAGTGAAGGGAGACCAGACATATGGGTAGCCCCTAGTACCAGGGGAACACGTCACCCCGATGACCCAGAAGGCCATCCTCTCAAAGATCCAAATGACACTGTGACAAACCCCTTTCTATGACCTGGGCGCGCAAATGGACTCCTCTTACTATTATTTTCCCTATGCCTTGATGGGCAGGCTCCACCCCCTTTCAGAATTATCAGAGCACCACCTCAGCCTGCACATATCCAGGAAAGATTAGAGTAATCACAGACCATGCTCCCCCGACCCCATACCAAGGTCAAACCAGCAGACCAAGAGTTATACCTTTCTTTACCCCCCACCCAATCACACACACACACACTTTCTGTTTTTTACCTTTAAAAATGTGTCTATTTACAAGAGCACGCATAACTGGTCGTCAGGGGGAAGAGAAGCCATTAGGGGAATAAAGAGAGGTGCCGACTCACGCGTGTGTGTCATACACCACTGGAGCACGGCAAATTGCTTCTTGTTCAGTGGCGCTCTGGAGCGCGGCACAGAAATCTCAGGTCTCAGGCTGCGTCGCGTCAGAGTTGTTGGGATTGGGTGGGGGTTATGGCTGTGCTTTGGGAGAGAGTTGGGACAATATGGGACACGTCCAAACAGGCCCAGGGACAGAGTCCCTTCGCTGAACCCAAACCCTTCGGGACATAGGTGAATACAGAGGGGAGCAGTCGGTTACCTGATAGTGTGTGTGTGTACGTGTACGTGTCCTTTTCTCTTTTCTCTCTCTCTCTCTCTCTCTCTCTCTCTCTCTCTCTCTCTCTATGTGTGTGAAAGAGAGAATCCCCGCTAGAAATGGTTGAGCAGCTCTTTGGCAGAGCTCAAAATTCATTGGCAATAAAATCTTCTTGATGGCAAAAAATAATACCACCGCAGAGATGAAACTGCGATCGTTCATTCTCCCTCAACCAAGCACTCATTTTTACACCTCAGCCTTCTTCAAACAAAGGGATTAAACAAATGAATTCAAGGAAGGTTTCGCACACGTAGCCATTACACGGGGAAAAAAGCCATCAGAGCCCTTTTGACAATGATCCATCTCCTGCACTCCCACATCTCGGTCTGATTTACACAAATCATCTCCAACTTTTACGGCTGCTTTTGAATGGCAGACCTCTTTGACAGAGACTCACAACTGTACAAAAACATTCAATGTTCGGCTTGACAATCAAAACAGCGTCAAATATTGCTGGAAGTACACACATCTGACAGAGAGCTTATTCATTTGAATGGTCTCCCCAGAGGGATCCAGTCTGATAAAACAGTCCAAATACTCAGCTTCTGAAATGCTCTAAAGCTTCTAAATGACACCAAAGTTATTAGAATTCTACAGCCCGGCTGAATAATAGGCAAAAGATTGTGGAGAAAAGGCACTAAAGCTAATTAATAATGGCGGCGGGGATAATTTGAACGCCTCAGTTTTAATAGAAATCCAAGGTAGAAGCACAAAACCACACGTACCTCAGTGTTCCCTACAATTGATAGGATACCAAATGCCTTTTGGGGACCATTCTTTTATGGTGCAAGAGAGAGAGAGAGCGAGAGAGAACAGGTGGCAGAAAAATATATAGGATACCAGGACTTTGTTCAGTTAATCAAAAGGATTACTACAACAAATCACTTTTGTTCAATTCATTACACAATATCATAAAGAGGGCAGAGATGTGATGGATGGTTGTCTGGAAAGGGGCTTGTGGTTAACAGAGAAATGCACAAGGTTCATTAAGGCCTGAGACAAAGGATGGATTTGTCATCTCTTAATGTTGAAGTGGGCATGGCTAAACGCAAAAAGGATTGATTGACATTTAACACAATGTAATGTAAAATGCATCCAAAAGTATCACTCATTTTTCAAAAGAGAGTTTTGTGTGTGTGTACATGTACTTGTTTTCCAAAAAGTTTCTCTGTGAAAACACTATTGTATTTCTATTTAGAATATATATATATATATATATATATATATATAGAAGCTCACTCAATCCACTGAAAATGTCAATGGCTAGAACAGCTGCAGGTTCTGTCCATTTATCAGTCTTGGTCTACCTTTTTGTTGAGACTGGGTGCAGCGTTTGACTGACGCTGCTACAGGTGTATGATCCATCTAAGTGTGAGTGGACAGACGTCCGCTTTTCTACTTAAGTGAAAGGAGCAGGCTGTGCAGCCGGCCATCGCCGCAGCTGGCTACATCTAGTTTTTGACATTTCCAAGGAGGGCCTCCCGTAGGTTTGCTGCTGAAGCTTGAAAACGAAATGAGAGTTTTTCAGAAAGCGAGAGACAGAGAGAAAGGGAAAGAGAGAGAGGGAGAGAGAGAGAGAAAAACGTAGCGGAAAAGAAAATGGCAGAGTGGAGCGGCTAAAAGCTGCATTTTACCCCCAGACATGCTTTCCCCCTCTTGTCTTTTTTCCTCCACCCGTCAGCCCTTTTCAACTCCACTTCACTGACACAAATCCTATGCCACTACTTTTGTTTAACGCAAGCCATTAATGAAGAGCTCTCCAGCTAAATACATCTTTATTCTGCTATTAACTGTAGCGTTTTGAAGGAGGCCTTGGAGGAGGGGGGTAGGTGGGGGGCTGAAACCCTTCAAAGTCGAGGCATTTAGAGGCACTTTCCCATCAATCAGACCTTATGTCCAGTAAGTGCCGCTTACATTTACATGAAATATTCATAAACCATTCACTTCTGCTTCCCTCTGCCCTAATCATCACTTTTAGGCACCCCCTTCAAAAAAAGGAGGAGACAGAAAAAGAGAAGGGGGGGGGAAAGCCACAATCATCTCGGTGAGGGGAGGAGAATTATGGGATGCCTCCCCTCCTTTTGTGTGGCAGGCGTCTGGTAGGTGGACTGTTTTTATCTAATATGAAAAGCACCCAAGACCAGCAAAGGTCTTCCCCTCTTTGCATGATGTTTCCATACCTTTTAAAGGCATGACCCATAATGGTTCTCCTGCATTTATGTCATATGCTCCTTTTTCTCAGCAGGCATGAAAAGATCTGATGCATCAGAAATAAATCAAAACAAAATGTTCTTGCCATCAATTTTTCTGTAATTATGCTGTCATTGCATACATTCCGACTTGTTATTTATGAATCGGTGCAAGTAAAAGATGCAGGACTTGGCATCCTTGTGTTTCTGAAATGGCAGTGAAATTGGGATGTAGCCATTTAGGCTGACTGGTTTTCTAGGCCCAGAGGAGCCTGATGTCATCAACAAATGAAGCTACTGAATTAAGAACACAAAATATTTGCCCAATGTATTATTTCCAAAATTAGAGAACATTTATATATAAATATAGTAGAAGCAATTGATCTGGAGAATTCTCTGGACCATGACTAAAAAACAATCAGCTCCAAACCCTCTGTTTGGAGATTTCTGTCTTTAAAGAAAATATAGTGAAGAAAAGGTAAACTATCTCAATACAGAGGACATGATATGGTGGAGAAATGTTATACAGTGCCAATGTTATTTGTATTCAAAGCGGTGATGGTAAATTTAAACAAAACTGATGACTGTTATTTAAAAACTGAAAATGCAATGTACTCATATACATCTCAGCAAAGAAAAGACTGCAGAACACAGAAGAAGACAACTGAACTAACACAGATTTATTACCACAGTTTATATAACTCATATTAGGAATTCATGGACCTGGCAGAGGGGATTAGAGCGTTTATTTCAGGCAGGGAGATGATCCTGTCATTAATGGTCGATACTTTCATCATCGTTTAAACCGAAGGAATTTGCCCGGTGACGAGTCGTCACGGACATATCAGGGATGTGCAGCTGTATTCGTTATCTGCCCGCGACCCGCTCTGCTCACGGAATCTGGACCAGCACCCATCAAACGTGGATTAGGCTGTCAATCAGCTGGCCGCTCCGGATATTGTGTTACGATTTTCCTCAAATGTCACTAAGATCAGAGTCATTTCTTGGCTAATTGCGTCTCGTCCCCCCCTTAATGCTGTGCATTTAATAGTTTCGTTACATTGTGTGACAAGGCTATGTTTCACTCCGCCAGGATAAGACAGCGGCGGTCACGTTTTGTTTTAACTGGGGAAATTAAAAGAATGTGTGGTGGCTTCCATCACCTGCTCAATGTACAGCAAAGCTCAACAAACACAAGGTTGTCTATCTAAACCGAAATGGCTATACCGGCACAGAATTAAAAGACAATAACACTCTTTTGAAACTCCTGTCATGTTAAAGGTCTTTTACCTCTTGCAAATTTGGAGATTTTCTCTTTGCCAACCAAATTTTGCACCAGCAATTGAATGCAGCAACATGACATGTAATTTGAGAGAGAAGCATAAGATTGGCAGTGGTGCGCAATAGAGTACCATGTAGGTCTATTTCTGTGATAGACCAACAATGCCTTGAAATTATTCCTTCCCCTAAAAAGCAATGTTCAACGCAACACTGTTGCCAGATCAACAGTGTTCAATATGAAAAAACAGACGGAGTCATTTTAAAAAGGGATTACATCCACATAATATATGCCATGTTACAATTCAGGAAAATACATCAATGGTTATTAAAGGATATTTTTAGAATGCCCAGAAGCAGAGCAGAAATTAAAAGACCTCTCATTAACACTTTCTTTCTTTTCTTAAATCAAAATAACACTGGGCATCTAGCCTTGTGATTGTTTCATAAAATGTGTGGCCACACAATCTCTCTCTCTCTCTGGATGTGTCTGAGAAATGGAACGATTCTGCTGTCAAAGGTTCAGTGGAAATTTTACAATGCATTAAGCAGTTTATAAGTATAGCGCTAATCTCCTTCAGATTTAACACCTAAATGACGTTCCACTTAGTTCTGCTGGTCCCGCTTTGTGATGGAAGGCAATATTAAAGTATTAGCCTCCATTGACTGATCTTTGAAGGAGCCTATCACAGTTATAGCAAAGCTAATGCAATTTGTTCTTGCAATAAACATTAGTGTAGAACAGGTTTACATGGAGATTTTGACCAGGCGTAGCTATGGTCTTTGTGCATTTCCCCACCAGTGGAATTTGATGTTGTTGGCCTAACTGAGAATTCCTGCAATGGCACTATCTCTCCAGTGCTTAAACATAATAGGATTTTATACTGTAGATAGAGGTACTGTACATAGTCCAGGGATTGTATTATTCTCTACACAAGGCCCCAATTGCTTCATACAGCTTTCCTTTTTCAGGGACTGTAGCGAAGGGAGAGGGCAGTCACCTTCGCTACAGTGACATTAGAAATATTATGACCGCCGCGCAACGAAGCGGCGGTCATATAGGTTTAGTCAGATTTTTTTTTTTTTCTTTTTTTTTTTCTTTTTCGCATGCCCAAATTTCCGTCAATGAGTCCCGGGACACTGAAAGACCGGGGTACACGAAACTTGGTGGGCATGTAACCCCACATGGATAGCATGGAACCATCGTTTTTCGTTTTGATCTGTAGCCCCCCCGCTGGACTGGAACCCCCGAAAGGAGGGTAGGGCAGACACAGTTTTCTGTGAATATCTCGAGAACCGTAGGGTTTAGGAGGACCTTTTTTTTTTTGTATGTTGATCTCAAGGGGCCATGTCAACCCATTCCATAACCACTCATTTCATGTATAGCGCCACCTAGTTAAACACAAAAAAGTAAAAATGAGGTGTTGTAATTGAAGGTATCTGTGACCTAACATAGTCAAAACTGCACGAAATTGGAAGTGTATGATCATTATGACACCCTCTGTATGCACGCCAAATTTTGTGGAATTCCGTTCATGGGGGGCCACACAATAAATTAATTTATGTTACTATGCACCAACTGGCCTGTAGGTGGCCGGAGACAGTTTATGTGAATATCTCGAGAACCGTAGGGCCTAGGAGGTCCACCTTTTTTATGTATGTTGGTCTTAACGGGGCATGTCAACCCATCCCATTACCACTTATTTCATGTATAGCGCCACCTAGTTAAAAATTAAAAGCAAAAAATTAGGTGTTTTCATCACAATATCTCTGGCTGACAAGGTCAAAACTGCACGAAATTAAAAGTGTAGGATCATTATGACACCCTCCGAATGCATGCCAAGTTTTGTGTACTTTCGTTCATGGGGGGCCTTACAATAAAATAATTTATGTGTACATTTAGTGACGTACACCAACAATGATTCCCGGGACACTGAAAGACCGGGGTACACAAAACTTGGTGGGCATGTAACCCCACATGGATAGCATAGAACCGTCGTTTTTCGTTTTGATCTGTAGCCCCCCCGCTGGACTGGACCCCGAAAGGAGGGTAGGGCAGACACAGTTCTCTGTGAATATCTTGAGAACTGTAGGGACTAGGATGACCATTTTTTTCTGTATGTTTGCCTCCAGGGGTCATGTTAACCCATTTCATGTACACACATGTGCACAAACAGATACACACACACACACATACATTCACAGTAATCATACGTATGACACATACTCACACAGTAGACATATGTACGCTTGCACAGGCACATACGCAGGCACACACACAAGCGCACGCACACGCATACGCACACACGCACACGCACACGCACACACACACACACACACACACACACACACAACATAAACATGAACATGCACACATGCACACAATTCAAGAATTTCTCAGAATTATGAACAGGCAAGATGGAGGTGGGGTTGTATAAAATGAATTTTACATGTGAAATCTATGAACTAATCATGTTTTGGTACTTGTTGTCTAGCAGATATCAGTGAGAATTGAGTACGTGTGGATAATGCAATTTAGTGAGACAGTTAGAATCATATAGGCCTTTCAGCGTGATTTATTTTTGTGGAAAAAATGTGCTGGACTGGGCGGCGGTCATATTTTGTACCGCTCTGCGGTACATCTTGTTATGAGTCATTTGGTGAAGGTGCTTATATTGATGTACTAGATGCCGACTGTCATGTCAAATATCGACATGTCGACATTCGAAATCTTTTCCGATTTTATTCCTTTCTAAAAGTGTGTGAAAACAACAGTCTCTTAAAGAAACAACCTATCATTCATAGTAGCTATCAATAGATGTATACTGCTGATCAGAATAAGGTCCAATTTTTAGCACTGCTTCTGAGAGCTGTACAAACAGATAACTGGCATGTAACAGGCATATATCTCTTATGCCAAAGTGCATTAGAAGATAGAATGAGACAAACCGAACTTGAGAAGGACTTTAAAATCAATTCATATTAGGAGATTAAGTGAAACAAACCTCTTATATTCTCAGGCTATATAGTGATGGTAGTCACGCTGTATGAATAGCCTGAGAAGATATGATATTAGTGTGGTATTTTCATTATTAGCTAACTACAAACAGCAGTATATACAAAAAATCACAGTAGCACACTATGAAAAGTACAGTGACACAGTGGTAACCCTGCTGCAAGTAGCTTAATTGTAATTTGATGGGGATTTGTTTTTACAGTGCAAGCTCAACCTGCATTATAGTTAGTAAAAAGGTTCATAATAGTATAAGGTAATAATAGTTTCATGATTTTGCCTACTAGCTAATGAGACATCTTGTATAAAGTGTGGTGGTGTGGACTGGCCATGTCAGTACGTATGTTTTTGAACTCAGGAACGTGTATTTGTTTTGGAATTAAGTAAACAACTGCATTTAAATCCTTCTTTTAACCTTACAAGAAAGATGTATTTGCTGCACTTATGACACAATTTGGTAAGAGTTTAATGCACCAGTTTAAGTTTCGATTCATTGCTGGTTACACCCCTGGTCATAGTTATAAGCATAATATGGGAAGTTCGGAAACGGGCGTCAATGGGATTTTTTTCCAAATGGACCTGCAGAGCAAATTCAGATTTGCTAACAGGTTTGCCTGAGTTCAGCCAGGCTAATGCTACTCTGTTGTAAATGCATGCTGTAGTCCATACATGGGGAACATACGGCCCGCGGGCCACATCCGGCCCGTGGGCTTTCCCTGACCGGCCCGCGTAAGGTCCGTGAAAGAACAATAGTCAAGAGCCTAGCATAGAGATAATGCATGCAAATCAATATCGTTGTTTTTATTTTGAAAGCGACTGCTATTTGTAAGCCCATACATTTGTGCGTGGATGCATACGACGTAAACACCCTCACTGATGTGCTGGTGAATAGAATTTATGCTTCTGCGTCGACACAATGCAGTTGCCTTTACGTCGGCGTAAACCTTTCAAAGTTTTGTGTCTCTTATGTCTGCGTCGCTCACCACCGCAAAGGTTGTTAGAACGAACTCCTACTGCTGCTCGTTGGCGATACGAAGTGTTCATTTCAAAACGTTACTGGCAGATAGACAGTTTACAATCGGATAACCCCGTAATTGTAACCAAAATATGTCTGAGTTTATTTGCAAAGCTTATGTTAGCGAACTAGTATGATGCTACTACCCACAGGTTGCTTGAAGCAGCCGGCTCAACACACAGAGCGAGTTGACCAATCACAGTTATGTGCATAAAGTTAAAGCAAAAACATAGCCTTTTTAAAATAGTTTTCTTTGTGCATATTGATTAACTAATGACAGCCTACTATTGTCTGCTCCACATTTTCGTAGTGTAATTCTGCATAGAGTTAATTTAATGATGGTAATGATTTAATGATGAAATATTGCTGAGTGTTGATGAAATGGTGGCACAGGCCTATTGGTTGTACTGACTCCTCCACATTTTCATGACCTAGCCTAATTATATAGATATTGTAGTACTTTTTTATATCAGTCTTTGAAAACTGAAAAAAATGTCAACGTCAAAAAATCTTTTTTGAGAATGAGGATTAAATACTGGACATAGATTAAATATTGCTGTTTTTCCTTTGTCTCCCTCACATTTTCATCTGTTCTTACGACTAGTAAACAAAACCATATGATTTACTTAATGTTATACAAGAACAGAATAGAATTGAACAGAATTGAGTTCAGACTTGAGTTCGGTATTTTGGGTCCGGCCCTCCTCAACAGTCCCAGTTTGTCATGTGGCCCCTTGGGGAAATTAGTTGCCCACCCCTGCTGTAGTCTTACTCAAAACTTCTCAGCTTAACATTGTTTTGGTCCTCAAAGAAATATTTACACTCGTTATCATACAAATATAGACCTTTAGACTGAGTTTCCCCTTTAATCAAGGACATTTAATATGATTGCAAATGTATTAACATCAATCCAACTGACATAGTAACTGCCACTGTGGTTCTTTGTTGGAAGGCTGCTAGCCACTGATCCCTTTGTTATTTCACTAAATGTTTTTGGTGAGCATAGTCTTACAGTATTGAATTTAGCGATAGGATGTTTCAGTTGCAAGTTTGCTTGCAAATTGTCTACTATGCTCAACATGTTTAAAGCACTCTAGGCATTGCTATGCTGTTTGACAGATTTCTTTAAAACTTTTAAAGGGAACCAGATTCTTCCTTTATGGTATGACATACAGTGTAAGACACAGTATTGCTGCTTTGAAAAGAATCATTGAAGTTATTTGGCCCTTCTTTCTCTCTAACTTGTCTGTCATCTTGAGAAAATTTAATTTGGTGCGTTTTGAATGAGCTCATCAGCAATTAGGGTTGCTCCTGAGGAAAACCATTTCAAAGGCATGACCGGCCCATCCGAAGCTTGTTCTGTCCATTTCAAAATGTCATTAGACAATGTCTATGGCACTGTATTTGATATTAGGGCTGAAGATAATAGCCCATTTGTGCTGAATTATTCAAGGATGATTTAACAGAATGTTCTGAGAGGAAAATTATCATACATTATTTCTACCATCATAAGAAATACATACAGTGTGCTTTAATTCATCTTTCTGATGTTGATAAAAAGCAAGAAATAAAATAATTGTGGTAATGTGGAGGAAAAAAATCTTAATGGATGGCCTTAATGGAATGAAGATGTCATAGATGTCAAGTTTGGAGCAGTGTGATAGACAGAATAGTTTGAGAAGGTGTGTGGTTCACATTAACAACAGATCATTCCATGTCCTGGGCCAACAGATAATCCTTTCCAACTTAATCAACCTAAAAGATCGATTGTTCCGATTACAGAGTAAGTGCCAACGCCATCGCAAAAAACTGGGATATTTAGATAGGTATATTTCCTGATATACCTATCTTTAGCAATGCATAGTTTGTTTAATATGTTTAATATCATCAGTGCTGTAGGCATTGTAAAAAAGTATTTATGTGGTTCCTATGCCATCATTGTGTTTAGTTATCCAACCACAACCATTTCTGCTGTAAGATGTTCAACATATTACAGTGCCACCTCTGAGAGCACAGCAGAGTATTGATATACCTAAGCAGTGGTTTCAGGGCTAAATTGATTGAGCCCGTAATGTTGCTTCACTTAGCATTTCTATCCTCAAAAAAAGGTTTAATTGCCCGATATAGCTGAGAATGTGTGTGTCAGGGAGAGAATGAATGTGTGAGAGTGCCTCCTTGCATATGTCTGTAATTTACAATAAGAACAAGTTGCATCCACAAGCAAAATGGCTGCATAATTGGGGCTCTCTATGACACCACACACAGTGTGAGCGCTGTTTCTGCATGTTGCCCAGAGACTCTAATTACTAGGCTTTCAGGAGGGAAGGGGGAGAGAGAATGCACCGAGGGGAGACGGGGGAGAAAAATCGGCTGTGCCGCATGATTCTGTCAACTGTCGGGTCGTTCTGTCTGGAGCACAGTGTGCCAAGGCGGGATCCCCGGAGTGAGTTTGGATAGACCCCAGGACTGGTCACATCAACAAATCCTAATCAAAAGCCTGAAATTGTCAGCTGTCATATACTTTTTTATGATCTTTGATACCTTAGCCTTTTCCACCAAACAACCCCCACCCATCCTCCCACGCAGACGCAAACACACACACACACACACACATGCAGACGGATGTAGTCCTGCATTCACTTTATCCAATGTATGCAAAAAAGAGAGAATATTTCATGAACTGTGAGACAGACAGACATGTCCACTCCTCTGCCTGTGTGTGTTGGAGGAGGTGATGGAGGCAGATGTGATGCGGTTTGAAAATGATTATTGTTAACTCTGGTATCAATTTGGACCCCAAAAAGTCAGACATTTCAGAGGCATTGTCACAGTTACTCGACTTAAAGTGCCAGTGTGAGAAGGTCCAGAATGGCTAGTTCAGAGAGAGTTTAGGCAGGTCAGGAGGTCCCGAGGAAAACTGGGGTCACTGAAAGTGCACAGACCCAGTCTGCAGCACAAAGTTAATACCAGGCCAACATGACTTCCATTACACTGCATGTATTGAACCATGCTTGCAAAAGCCTCTTGCAGCACAACTAGCTTCACTCAAACACCAATGTGTTAGGTTTATAGAGTTCAACTCCAGGCAAACAATAAGATTTCATTGTGTCCAACTCTCCTTTCAGACAATCCAAAAAATTGTGCTCCAATACAACTGAGGCTTGAAGGCTCTGGGGCTTTGATCGACCGACTGTTACTAAGTAGCTTTAAAAGCTTTTAAAAGACCTAAAACATATAAAACGGACGGATCAAATGCATGAGAAATTTGACGGTTCAGAGGCAGGTTACACGTCAAGAAGTAAGAGCATTCCCGCACAATGTATATCCAGTTAGTGCACATTAGCCTAAGGATGACAGCATTATATTAAATATTGGATATAAGACCAGATTAACACCATATTTAACCCCTTCACGTGAGGGGAAGAAACAGCTTCATTCCTTTCTCTCCCTCGCTCTTCCTTTCTTTCAGCATGTGTCTCCCACTAGGCTTGTATTTATTTGTGAGGGTTTGTCCAGAGGGGACACACAAGGGAAACAGACTTTCCTAAAAAACATGCTGTTAATCCGGACAGCAAAGCCCTGAAACCAAAACATGCACTGGGGTTCCTAATAGTGGCCTGAGTTTAAAGGGAGCCTTTAAAGGAGGAATACAGAGAGGGAGAGGGGTGAGAAAGGGAAAGAGAGAGACAGAGAGAGAGAGAGAGAATAAAAAGCAAGTGCTGTCCACCATCAGCTGTGCCTGGATCCCTGCAGGAGACAAATTCATGAGAATCCTTCACGACTTTCTGGGGGAGCATAAAACTTGGTGGGAGATATGAGAAGTATGAAATATACATACCCTCTCACAGCAAATACATTCCTCCTGTCTCAGTCTCTCTTGTTTCCACACAGGCTTATATAAAAAAGTGTATAAAATAAACCATTTTATGTAATATACTGTGGCTGTATTTTAACATCAAACCTTAAAAATGGAAACTGTGTTAAATTTCACACCTAATGCATTCCACCACACCGGACTGCATATAACTTTTAATCCTTCCTTATTGGGTAATTGACCTTCATACCAAATGTCACTAGTAAAAATTATGGTTATTTACACGTCTGTAGACAAGGTTTATTTTGAACCATTTGCCACTGTGAACTCTGCTCCCAGTGCTAATTAGTCCTGTTTATACTGTAGGATGCTTACCTACAATTATGCTATTATAATGAGCTGCACTGGTTTGGGGTAGGGGCCATGAGGAGAGGTCAGGCCGAATCAACCATGCATTGGTGTTTTAATAGACACTCAAATGCTCTTAATTAAGCTGAGCAGCATAGAGAAGCTGGTGGAAAATAGCTCTTGTTTCTGGTGCGCTGGTGCTGCCGGTGTCTGCTGGCTGGTGTGGAGGGATTTAAGGGTTAGCTCTGGGGTTTCAAAATCCTTTCCTGCACTGACTTCTTTTCTCCCCCCTCCTCCGTTGCAGTTCCGCCATGGAGGAATATCTAAGTGCCCTTGTAATCCACAGGGAGACTTGGCAGGTCTCGCTGCCGGAAACTCACAGATGCAAATAACATTGCTGAGTGCCCGGTGCAGTTCAAATTCCCTTGAGATTCCTCAAGTGTTGATCAGCTCCAACAGAAATGTTGGAGTTGCAGTAAACACTCAAGTTCAATTATATCTCACTTCGAACTACAAAACTGTATTTTGTTTCAACACAAATAAGGCAACAGTACAAATCATACAGCAGCTTTTTTACAGAGCATGAACATACAGTACTGTACCTTCCATTTCCAATAACACATAACTTTTCCCAAAGGTTATGAATCTATTATATTGTTTTGGCTGTTAGTGAAACTTGTATCTAGGCATCCTTGTTCCTTTCTTAACTGCTCCACAAACATCAAAAGTTGTGCTCTTACTTGACTGCAATCACACCATACTCATTATTGGGGATCATGTCAGACTGTTGGACTAGCACAAACCCAAAGGGTTTCATGTGTCACTGTTTTGTCAAGTAGGGTTTGCTCGTTATTTCTAACACTGTTACAATTGTTAATGGAGCATGTGAAAAATGGAGCTATGTAGAGTATAACATTTTAGACTGACCACGTAACACTAACCAAGGTCATCATCATGGTTAAAATGAGATACAATATTTAACTAGATGTATCGCAGAGCGGTACAAAATATGACCGCCGCCCAGTCCACCACATGTTTTCCACAAAAATAAGTCACGCTGAAAGGCATATATGATTCTAACTGTCTCACTGAATTGCATTATGCACACTCAATTCTCACTGGTATCTGCTAGTTCATAGATTTCACATGTAATATACATTTTATACAACCCCACCCCCATCTTGCCTGTTCATAATTCTGAGAAATTCTTGAATTGTGTGCATGTACATGTTTATGTTTATGTGTGTGTGGGTGTGTGGGTGGGTGTGTGTGCGTGCATGTGCATGTGCTTGTGTGTTTGCCTGTTTATGTGCCTGTGTGTGTGCATGTGCATGCATGCGTATATATGTCTACTGTGTGAGTATGTGTCATACGTAGGATTACTGTGAATGTTTGTGTGTGCGTGTGTATCTGTTTATGCACATGTGTGCATATGGAATGGGTTTACATGACCCCTGGAGGCAAACATACGCAAAAAATTGGTCATCCTAGGCCCTACGGTTCTCAAGATATTCACAGAAAACTGTGTCTGCCCTACCCTCCTTTCTGGGGGTCCAGTCCAGCGGGGGGGCTACAGATCAAAACGAAAAGCAATGGTTCCATGCTATCCATGTGGGGTTACATGCCCACCAAGTTTCATGTACCCCTGTCTTTCAGTGTCCCGGGAATCCTTGTTGGTGTACGGTCACTAAATGTACACATAAATTATTTTATTGTAAGGCCCCCCATGAACAAAAGTCCACGAAACTTGGCATGCATTCGGAGGGTGTCATAATGATCCTACACTTTCAATTTCGTGCAGTTTTGACCATGTCAGCCAGAGATATTGTGATGAAAACACCTAAAGTTTTGCTTTTTAATTTTTAACTAGGTGGCGCTATACATGAAATAAGTGGTAATGGGATAGGTTGACATGCCCCCTTAAGACCAACATACAAAAAAAGGTGGACCTCCTAGGCCCTACGGTTCTCGAGATATTCACAGAAAACTGTCTCCGGCCACCTACAGGCCAGTTGGTGTATAGTAACATAAATTAATTTATTGTGTGGCCCCCCATGAACGGAATTCCACGAAACTTGGCGTGCATTCAGAGGGTGTCTTAATGATCCCTACACTTCCAATTTCGTGCAGTTTTGACTATGTTAGGTCACAGATACCTGCGATTACAACACCTCATTTTTACTTTTTTGTGTTTAACTAGGTGGCGCCATACATGAAATGAGTGGTTATGGAATGGGTTGACATGGCCCTTTGAGATCAACATACAAAAAAAAATGGTCCTCCTAAACCCTACGGTTCTCAAGATATTCACAGAAAACTGTGTCTGCCCTACCCTCCTTTCGGGGGGTCCAGTCCAGCGGGGGGGCTACAGATCAAAACGAAAACAGGAGGTTCCATGCTATCCATGTGGGGTTACATGCCCACCAAGTTTCGTGTACCCCGGTCCTACAGTGTCCCGGGAATCCTTGACGGAAATTTGGACATGCGAAAAAGAAAAAAAAGAAAAAAAATCTGACTAAACCTATATGACCGCCGTGAAATAACTAGATGTACCGCAGAGCGGTACAAAATATGACCGCCGCTCAGTCCAGCACATTTTTTCCACAAAAATAAATCACGCTGAAAGGCCTATATGATTCTAACTGTCTCACTAAATTTCATTATCCACACTCAATTCTCACTGGTATCTGCTAGACAACAAGTACCAAAACATGATTAGTTCATAGATTTCACATGTAAAATTCATTTTATACAACCCCACCCCCATCTTGCCTGTTCATAATTCTGAGAAATTCTTGTGTGCATGTGTGCGTGTACATGTTTATGTTTATGTGTGTGTGTGTGTGTGTGTGTGTGTGTGTGTGCATGCTTGTGTGTGTGCCTGCGTATGTGCCTGTGTTTGTGCATGTGCATGCATGCGTACATATGTCTACTGTGTGAGTATGTGTCATACATATGATTACTGTGAATGTATGTGTAAGCCTCATCTCATAGCTAATGTGATAAGCTTAACCCACTGCCAATAACTGTGCAGAGTACTGCATTTCTGCACATCCATACTACTCTCTCTCTTTCTCTCTTGCTTACAGAAACATCCTCCTCAACTCTACCCAACACTCTTAATGAACACACACACTCATACACACACACACACACACATACAGTACGCACACACACTGCCATCGAGGTGCAGAGTCAAATGGATCAGAAACCCCCTTTTCAATGTGACACATTTAGTGCATCACATGTTTTTCGGCGAAGGCTGTTAGAATGGTTGGAGTTTTGAAATGTGCCGGAGTGGCTCCCCACTGTGCTCTAAGCCAGTTCTTTGATGTATCGCGCTGTAATGTGGTTGTTATCCATAATCGGCTTGTATTCAAGAGGGCGCAGTGGAACGAGAGGTACAGCAGTAACATGGGCTCTGGTGCATAAAAATGCGCCGGGCACACCGTAGGTACCCCCCACCCCCTTCTTTTCCAACTACCCCCTACACACCCACCCACCTACCTATACCTCAAAGCAGGAAGGGGCTATACAATAATCTGTACATTTTAGCTCAGAATAATCAGATATATGCTGCAGGAAAGGACACTGTGAGTGACATACATTTAGATGAAGGATCCATATGGTGTGTGCATTGTAAATCCTCTCTCACCTAGTGAACATCTGCTGGAAATGTTTAAGTAGTTAGTTGACGCTTATGCAAATATTCGGTTTCTGTGTGTTTGTGATAACATGATTTTATAGAGGGGGGAAAGCTTAATGCCGTCGCATTAAGCAGTGATGTGAACAGAGGAAAGATGACAAGCACTTGGACCCGCTTGGATATGAACTGCATCATCTCTTCAAGACCACCCCTTAAAATAACAGCCGGGCTGAAATTGCAAGAATACTTAGAATAAATCAACAGATGAGGAGAGCAAAGTGATGGGTTGAAGTCTTTGACAGTGATTTCAGATGTCAAGCTGTAATGGTGTTTTGATGTCTCTGAAGAGGTATTGAATAGAAATACAATACCGCGAGGACACCCGGATTCACTTACAGCTTATCAGTTCTTGCTCTGGGGCTATTATGTGAATTACTGCATTGTTATCGCAGCCCCTAAAGTGAATTGTGCAACAACCATCTCTTACTCATTGCCGGTAATACAATTTTCACGAAAATGGCAAAAAATACCCTTAAAGAACACACACAAAGTGCCTGGTCCTCAGGGGAATGCGGATATTAAACTCAGATTGTGATTACACTGTAACAGGAGAGGCCGGGAATATTATTACCGTCTCGCTCCGCGCCGGGATTTAATTTACAGCTGATAATTTGCACTGGTGATTAGACTTCTTTGTTGTACCAACAGTTTTTAATATAGTGTGAATCACCCACTGTGCTTGTTTTTTACCACCCGGTAAGGGAGGAAAGTTAAGAACCCAGGGAGAAATTAAGAAAATGGAAGAGAGGGAGTGAGAGAGAGAGAGGGGAGACAGGGCGAGAGAGTACCATACAATAAGTGGTCAAAATAAAAATAAAACTGAAACAAAGCCATGGAGGAGGGTGACCTCCTGTCAGTTCCTCTGCTCTTAATGGGCATGTGACTGCTGTGAGTGGTGTGGGCTCTATGATGCCACTGGGATGTGGGACAGGGGGGAGAAAGTGTGTTTGTTATATATCATTATACGGCAGGAGGATATAATCTCCCTGCTGTGATGGCACAACCTCGCGGTGCACTCACAGCAACCATTCAGAAATTACTATGCAGCACAACTTTCAGAGCCCTCATTTATAACAGCGAGGCCATGGAAGAGCTTGCTGCTCGCCAGCATTCAGAACAAATCTGGGAATATTAATGGGCTTCATTTGTGCAATTGCTTTGGTATTGTTTCCTTCTTCACTGTGATGCATTTAAAAAGAAACATTAGTGTGTCTTTGTGCCAAATAGCATCCAAAGGCATCAAGACCCACTGTCACACAAAACATTCATAAAATAATCTAATGTTTTTTTTTTCTTTAAATGAAAATGTCTTAAATTTCCAATCAATAATAAATAAAAATGTTATTATCTGTTGGTTTTGGTCCACGAAGCAGTCATTTTTAACCACTCTTAACCAGCCCTCTGAAGCATCTTAAAACTATTATTTGGTAATCCCAGCAACTCATTAGTTTCCAAATGGATTGACTAAACCAAAATGACTACAGGCACCAAGGCTGCATTAGGAGGAGGCTGTGAGTGAGTGGCTTCCTCAGGACCCAGATGCATCTGGCCAGTCGGGGCTTTGCTAGTCATTAGCGAATTACCCTGAGCTGCTTCTCCACAGACAGACCCAATCTGACACTAAGGAGAGTAAAACCACATCAACCCAGTTGGTCTTTAGACGGGGGGTTTGGGAGAAACAGGTTGCACAGTTTATCGTCGCAGACAGCAATTTCAGGGGTTATGGATAGCCCAGCTAGCCCTTGCCATTATTTACCGTTCGACTAGAATGTCAAGCCTATTCTGTGCCAGTGTCCCTTTTTCTCTCCTCATATTGTTTGGCGTTGCCTTTTGTGAAGGGCTCTTGATGGAGGTGAACAAGAGAACATATTTCTGTCTTTCCACCGGATCAATGAAGATGTGTTTACCTGTCAGTGGACACAGAGTACACTCCATAATAATGGATCTTAAATGGCTTGTTGACCAAACACTTTTGTCTCGATCACTTGTCAATCTATCAAGCACTGTGTGGGTTGAATGGGGTGCATGAGGTTTTGGCACTACTTTTGACAGGTTGGTGTGTCCCTCTGTCCATTGCTGGTCAATGAGATCCAGTGAATAAAGTTCACCTGGTAGTCTTTTCAGTAGCAATTTTTGTGACCATCGTCACAGCAAAAATATATATTTTTTTCTCTCAGAAATACCACAATAGATTGGTTGCATGGTGAACTATGAAAATGTCCAATGTGATCTCCATCAAGTTTGGTTTTAAACACTTAAAAGGAAAGAAGTAATATTAAAATGTGCCGTCAGGCACATGAAATTGAGAGTACAAAACCTTAAATGACCACAAAAGCAATGTTAATAGTTTTTGACAGCACTACCTCAATGGGAACCACAATTACATTTGATGGACTGTATTCACTGTTTCTCTATGGCAACTCAACACCCAAGTAGTTGAAATAAATATATCTCATCAAAATCACAATATTTATAAGACTCCATCTACTGTTCCTCCTTCCTTCAAACAATTTTACTCTCAAACTACTATCTTTCATCAAGCCATCTCCCTACTCTACCGATGATCACAAGAGCAATTTCTAAGCCTGCTTCAATTAACATAAGCTCGCCTTGTCATTCAGGACACTATGGGGGAAATCTCGGTGTTGCAGTGGAGTGGAGGGAGATTAAAAGAAGACACATGGTTTGTTTTACATAAAGAGCCGCCCTGTCGAAAGCTGAGCGGAGTGGTGTGGAGAGCGTGGGGCTGGGCAGCTGGCTCTGCCGCGGCGCAATAAATCATGGCCTACGTTCATTCCCAGCGTCCAGGCCAGTCTCACCCGCCGCCAGTTATGCTGACTGCTCATTTTCTGGGCCTCGCGTTTCTGTCGATGGGTGTGTGTGTGCGTGCGTATGTGTGTGTGTGCGTGTGTGGCTGAGGTGCGTTTTCAGGGATGAAGAGGTGAAAAACGACAATGAACCCGACCAAAAGAAATGAGAGACGAGAGAAAAAAGACCAGTGTAAAAGTGAAGTGATGGAGTGCTCGGGTGGGAGAAGCGCTAGCAGCAGCAGCAGCAGCGTTCAGAATGCAATTCAATTTTGCCGGAGTGCTGATACTCGCGTGATAACATTCGCACTGGCCCCCGAGCATTGTGTTCCCCTTTGTTATGAAATCAGATTGGACAGAAAATTCAATTTGCTATAATCTACACCTCTGACCATGCCTGGTAAATATCACAAAAACGTGTCATTTCCATGAGTGTATGCCTGTCTCCCATCACAGGGAAGTTAGTGTCTAAGAACAGAGACACTAAAAACTGGAGCCTAATTGTTCATCTGGTGAGAAGAGATAATATTTGAAACAGACACGCAGCCTCAGACATGGCAATAGCCACATCAGTCATGCACCGGCAGACTATTATCACAAACATGACTAGCTATGCAGACCACAATATTACTGTTTCCGTTATTAAACTATTCCTCAGTTCTATACCGTGTGGTGTACATCAAATAGGCCTAGAGGCTGAATGAAGACATGAAAACATCAAATAATTATGAGCTAAAGGCCAGACTTGTACCTTACATGAAGCACACAGCACCAGACACTTTGTCAAGAATAATGCATGCTATACAGGAGACCATCTTTAATAACTGGCTTCAGTGCTGGTGCAATTGCTAGCCACGCAGGTAACATTTCAAAAGCATACACAGTCACAGGCGTTAATAAAAAAAACACTGTGCTCGCCAGCCATGCAAAAGGGGGCTTAATTAATAGATTTGCAGCCGCCCATTGAGTATGTATGGCTGTCTCCTGGCACGTTTGAGAGGGGAGTACACAGGAGTGCAGCGTAGCATTTGGATTGTTTGTGGAACGCTTTGCTGAGCCGCGTTTACCTTCATAACAGTAGCTAATTAAGTCCTCCTGATTGAAGGCAGAGCTGATTATGGTGTGGCGAGCAGAGGCCCCCCCCGCCTCCATTCCCTCCCTCCATCCCTCTTTTTTTCTCTCTCTCTCTCTCTGCTATTCTCTCTCTTTCTCGTCATTAGTACCCTCCCTGAGTGGGAGAATGTGTGAAAGCTCATCTCCCTTTGTCAGACTTTCGCTGGAGATAATTGTGCTTTACCTGTTTAAAAATTGCAGGTTATCCAATTAATGACATTGACCCTGACTGGAAAATACAATTAAAATACATAAGAAGAACATAATGCAGAAAGTATTGCCCATAAGGTTGGAAATGTCTGTAGAGTGCTAAGTTTATGTTGCATCGTGGCAGGTACTGTTGTTGTCTACACTGATTTTAGGTTTTTGTAAACATGTTGAATATATGTTTGTTTGTTTGTGTGAGTGAGGGATTTTTTTAAATGTGAATGTGTGTGTGTTGGGGGAATGACTACTGCTATCAGACTAAAAGTAGGATGGCTTTGCACTGAATAGACACAAGTCCACGATAAGCCATGGCATCCAATTTTTATTAATTTGCTAGTTTGCATCCCCTGGGTCTCTGGGTGGATTATCATGTTTAGCACACAGGCCAAAATCCATTGTAAACATTTACAATTAATCTGCTCACCCACTCGCTGTCTCCTGGCTGCTTTACATAAAGCTGATCAAATGAAGTTGTTTGCCATGCAACTCTGTTGTCACTCCGTCTGGAAGGCCTCCCCTGCTTACAAAAAAAGAAAGAGTAATCCATTTTCTGACACAAGTACAGGTAGGGTTTTTTGCCATAAGGCCTTTCCCCGATGGCTGTGTGTGTCTATCAGCCAGGCTACACAGAGAACGCAACTGAAGTATTCCATTCGGGAGCATAAAAATTGTTTATTTTTAAAAAATAGTTAATTTTTTTCAAATGTGTGGTGTAGTCAGCTCCATAGATTGCAGAGGAAGGTTGTTGCAGCATTCACTCTGCGATTGAGATGGTTCAGTTGTAAGGCTGGTGTAGCCCTGCTGTAAGGTTCATGGATGGAGAAGACTGTGTAATTCACATGCGCGGCCTGGTCGGGGCTTTGAACCTGCCAGACAGACAGCAGGGTGCAACAGCAAACAGCCAGTGTGATTGGTATTACAATAATCCTTTAATTGCTTCATGGCGAAATGTCTATAACACATTAAGTAATTCAGCAAAGGCTAGCTAATGGAAAGGCGGAGAGATATGAACGTTTTTGCATAAAACCTTTAAACCAAGCCCTTGCAAAACATGGCCCCCTCTAATTTGGAGCACATTCATATGCGCAAGAGGGGAATAATCCGGCATCTATTTCAAGGATATTTTCCCAGACCCAGTCTCTCGGAGTGCAGTCAGATGTGCTTCCCAATAATATTGCAATTTCCTTGGAATGGTGATGCATGAAAGCGGTTGCATGTCTTCTTTTATCTGGTCAGAATACAACACATTTGGGGCGGTTTGTTGAAGCCATGCAGCAAAGGCTTGTGCTGTAATTGATCTCTCATTGGGAGATATTACACGCCAGTGCTTTTGAATATGTTACACCGGGGTCCCTCTTAATGACTTCACCAGGGATTCTTCCTGGAGATGTTTATTAACGCTAAGATGTGACTCAGACTGAAAAAGTGACCCACAGTTGTTTATTTCTTTATATTGTTTTTTAAAATGACCCCCTCCCCGTCAAAATGAAGTTTTTGACAATATATAAAAAAGGGGAAGGGATTATGAAAACCAGTAAGCCACATAGAGCGTTTGAACATTTCGTCAGGCTCTCCTGGGACATTTCTGTCGTGGAGGATGGTTTTATGCATACCTTCTTGACAAAAATCTGAGGGTCTTAAAATTGCCAGGAATCATTCGGAGTCATCTGCTTTTCATATGCATGCATAAGTATGCATAATGAGCTCCAATTAAAGTGTTTTCGAGGCACCTAAATGGAGGAGGATCTGATGTTGTCATCTTTTTTGTATTAAGTGGGGATAAATCAAACTGCGATGTGTCATCTTAAAATTCTGAGCTTGTCACTTTATTTTCTCTTTATGTCTCTTTCTAATGTCTGGTGATAGAAAGTCACAAACATTTGAAACACATTGATGTTACTCATGTCTACTTTGGCTTACTACTTTACATACTTTCACAATGTATGTGCTATAGACTCGTGGCCAAAGGCAAAACATACTGGCAATTGTGTCCATATTTGATATATTACAATGTCCGTAGAATTGTAAACAGCTTAAGTCATAGAGGTCTCTGTAGCTAAGTTACCAAGCAGTTTAACTAAGGGGTGAGCATTGGTGGCTTCTTGACGCTTAGTGACCGCGGACACAATAGCCCTCCCCTGCTACCACCTGCCCCCCAAGCACCCCAATCTCCATCCCCGCTGCTGGCTTCATTGATCGGTCCCCCAGAATGGGGCTTGGGGCTCCAGGGCTGACCCCCTCCTTGGCCCTCGGTGGCCTGGATGGGGGCCGGCGGGGGTCAAACGCTGGGTCAGGGCGGCCGTCTCAGGTTCATGGCCTCATGAAAGGAGCGCGCTGGTGGGGTGGCGGCCAGGGCAGCGTGTCACTTTCAGAGCCTAATCCCCCATGAAAACAGGCTTGCCACAGTTCCCACAGACCGCGGGCAAACAACTCGGACGGAGCTAGACTCTTTCACCCGTGTGAGGCTCACACTCTGTGTGTGTGACTGTGTGTGTGTGTGTGTGTGTGTGTGAGAGAGAGAGAGAGAGAGAGAGAGATTTTCAAATGTGTGAGAAACACATACACACTTTGAGGGAGGGATAGAGAGGAGAGAGGGAGAAAGAGGGTGAGACGGAAAAAGAGTGGAGAACAGAAGAGTGATATTTATAATTCACACAATTCCTTGAGTATTGACCCGTGAGCGTTTACAGGTACAGAAAATCAGAATTCAGAAGCCTTTTTGACCTCATAGCTTCGGAGAAGCGCTCACTCCAAGATCAGTCATCGCCTTGGCAACAATAGCACCCTTTCGGGCAAAGCCCAAGTGCAGAAAAGCGAGCCGGCTAGCCGAGAAACATCGTGGATACGGACGAGGGGACAGAGATCTCATATTTAGCCCCATGATTGCACTAGGGCTAGACAATAAGTAAGATTCATTAGGCCATTTTTTACTCGCGTCTGCCAGAATCCGGAATGAAATGTTAAATGTTTCATGGGCTAAGAAAAGGGCAGAATTTGTCTTTGTATTGGCCACCAGAGAGAAGACAAGAAAGAGAGCGAGAGAGGGAGGGAGGAAAAGAAAAAAAGGACAGAAAGCTTACATGACTGGAAGTGAGTGAGAAAGAGAGGGAGAGAGAGGACGAGAGAGACAGAGAGAGAGATGGATGAAGGTGTGGGGGGTGGTGGTGTCTTCTGAATGATGATGGCCTAATATCATCATCCTCTTGTCAGGCCTAATAGGCTTTCCCTGGTAGAAATCACTCATACGGCTCCTCCATTATGGCCCGTCCCTGACAGCGTCATCCATCCCGCCGAGCCAAGCCGCCGCTTCACAACTAATATGGAAATGTATGCTTGAAGGAGCCCTGAAAAATTAAACAGGTAGCTTATGAACAATTTGTTTTCCCCTCCGAATGTTTACCGTACACGTAGGGAATGGCAGAGCATCGCGGCGGCGGGGTGTTGCACATTTTTGTGCGGACGGCCATGCGAGCTAGAGAGACAGAGAGAGAGAGAGAGTAAAAAGCTGAGTCTGCACCTCTGTTTTTGTCTTTCCTCTCGGCACACAGGGGCAGATGAAAGCTCATTTCCCCCACTCATCATGTCAGCTCAGCTTCCTGTGTCTGTCTGGACGTGTCTGTGGAAGTGTCTGGGTGTAAGGGGACATGGTACTCTCACAGGCTCTACACCAAATTGGCCATTCACATGTATTAATTTCCAGTTCCCTTGATTGATATCTTGATCTACTCTATATTGATATAGTATATGGAGTTGACAATTTTTTGACAATTGTCTTTCTGTTTCTGTAATATAATTATTAAAGACTTTCCCGCTGTATTTGTGTTACAGTATATCATTAAACCTCTATTAGTGTTCTTACCACACCCTAACTCTAGCCAGACACCTCAGATAATGCTTAGCTATCTCACCTTGTCTGTTCAGACTATATTTAAAGGAGTGCGTTCTCATAAGCCAGCATCTTATCCCACAAAAACACTTCATAGCATGTAACACAAAATTGTTCTGAAATATGATGTAGCAATGCAGGCACAACTCAAATCCACTGGGGACCACAGGCAGAGAAAAATGATGTTTGTTTGCAATCCCCCAAGCACCAAAAAAGATATTCTAAAACACTGCTAATTTTAGCGATTGAGTTTGAAACGCCCAAACAACCACCACCACCACACACACACACACACAACCACCAGCACCAAACACTCCATCCCTGTGTGTGTGTGTGTGTGTGTGTGTGTTTTGTAGGAGTGATGTGTCTGTGGTACACCTGTCACCACTCTCCCTCCCGGAACGTCTGATCAGAGCACACTTTAAACATGGTTACTCTCCTCTTATCTCTGCCTCTACCTCACACATCCCTCTCTAGCTCAAATCTCCACTTTAATCATGTGACGCACTCTCATCCTCCCTCGCCCAGTCCCCAGTAAACCGCCGCCACCACACACACACACACACACACACACACACACACACACACACACACACACACACACACAGCTGCCTCGCTCAATTAGAGGCAGCCGTCCCGGCACAAACTTTCTTTCTTCCTTAAGTCTCCTTTATTAAAGACAATCTCCTCTCAAAATAGTCACATATGATTACGGGCCATGAGATGCAAAGAGGGCGGGTTGGCGTGTGTTAGGCAGATCGTAGGCGTGCTTCCGATTCACAAACACTCGCCCGGCTGCTTCCTAATGATGGACTTGTCTGCCAAGATATGGGACGTCTTCTTATATATCTTATGCATGCACTGAGGGTGATCTGAATACATTTAACATATTTTTACCTATCTGAGGAGCTGATGGCCATAGAAGCTTTGGGATGTTGTAAATGTGGGACCTGAGGCCTCTCTCTCTCTCTCAGCAGCTGCAGATGTGCCTTCATCCCTCACAGTGTTTGTACCAGAGTGTGTTATTAAAAAAGGCTCCGGATAGCAGCAGCAGTGCCGGTGCTGCATCTTCATATTCACCCAAAGCTGACAAGTGAGGAAGTAAAATATGGCACTACCTGAATCTGAAATGACATGTAAAGCTTTAAAGTGGTGATTGTTGTCCATATCATTTCAGCATAAATGTGACAAATATACATATATACAGTGTGGGTGTATGTGTGTGTGTGTGTGTGTGTGTATGTAGGAAACATAAAAACACATGTTTTGCACCTCCAAGTGCAGTTTCAAAAATGGAACTGCTGGTTTCAAGCCACAATCTCAACACAAACAATATAAGCCACCTAATGACAAAAGGAAAAAAAAACTGGTAAAAAAGCTTGGTTTGTCTTTTTTAAACATGGACATTGAGCTCCTCAGTCCACAGTAAATGAACTAGTAATCCCCTTGTGTACTCGTTCGCATAGCTTTCACCATTTTGCTCATACAGTGCTTTTAACCAGCTGCAGCAGTGTAAACAAGTCCCTCAGTGAGGATACATCTGGTGGTTGACGGTACATAACCACAGTGTGGAGCATAGCACAGAGTCTGCCTCACCTTTTTGTTCCTCTTGTTTGGCTCAACCAAACAAGCAAAAACACGTGACACTCGCCATCACCTGGCCTGTCCAGTGGTGTGTAAGTCTGCAAGATGTGTTTGTGTGTGTGTGTGTGTGTGTGTGTGTGTATTCATGTATAACTGTGCACATTCATTTTTTGTGGCACCTTGAAATGATCACTGCATGATCGATATGTTCACATGCATGTGGAATAATCTGAACATAACTGCTACAATACATGATCATTTTGTCAAATGTGACACATGTATTTAGTTTTTTGTCTTTATATGTAAATTTGTATGGGTATATGTTTGCACACATGTACCTGTAATTGTGTGTGTGTTTGTGTGTGTGTGTGTGTAGCCTTGTGGCAAAAGTAAGTGTTGACAAACAGGGCCAGCGTGCAGACTCCTTTGTAGGCGTCACGCTCCGCTCCCTGGCTCTCTTTTGTTGCCCGTCGCTTGAAAAAAAAGAAGGGCCCGGAAAACCCCCACACAGATACAGTAACACGCGGCGGCAGAGAAAAGACGTCTGTCAGCGGGCACCGCTTTGGGCCGCCTCAGCCAGCGGAGGAGAGGCAGCTGGCAGGCCCAACAGGAGGCACACGGGCAACAGTGTCAACATCACACACACACTTACCCACCCACACGCCCCTCACACACACACACACACACACACACCCACGCACGCAACCACCCAAGTGCCGACAGCTGGCAACACAGTGGCGATTAAAAGGCAGTGTGTTTTGCTTTGCCCATGGATTTTGTGCTTACAGTGTGCCCTGTATAGGTATAAAAGGCGAGGGCAGAGCAAGCGTGTGTGTTTGTGTGTTCACTCGTTAGGGCTTTGTTCTTGGGATGAAGTCATTATGGAAGTGATGACACCAGGAGAGCCTGATCATATTGAGCTTAGAAGAAAAACAGAACAAGTGAGAACAAGTTGACCAAAGCTGGAAGGACTTGGCCCCTGGTAACAATAATTGTTTTATTCTTAAGTGCTATTATGTGCTGTCATGGTCACTGCCTAATACACAATCACATGAATGCATTGTACAGGAAATTACAAGCTTACCAAACATTTCTGAATGACAAATGGGTTTAGGTTGCAAAATCAGCATACAACTTTTATATACAAACATACTTTAGTTTTTGACAATACACACCATTGTGTTTGGACAAACAGTATACAAGAGAAGCATTAAGGATAATGGTTTGAGAAATAATTTCCTCATAAATATGTGGCCCCCTTGACCATTTCACAGAGATGAAAGTGTGTTTTTTAATGCATCAAAATACTACATTAACGAAAAGCACTCACTTAGCACAAAGACAGTCCATTATAGGCGATGGGAGGAAATGCATCATGTGCGACTGTGTCTGCGACTTCAAACACGGGTCAAGATGACCCCCACGGGGTCAATAAATCAAGATGTCACCTCCGCTGCTGCCTTGGCCCCCACCTTGTCCACGCCGCCGCCGAGGCAGCTGACGAGCAGAGCGGGGCAGGCCGGCATTCTTGCACTTCCCCTGCACTCGGGCCTGACCTCCCGTGCAAACAAACCGCCTGTCATCGCCACGGCGACAGGTACGACAGCTCCGGCGGAATGTGAGGAGTGATCTCACCCAAATGTAACACTCTTCTCAACTCCTCTGGCCTCAGACACTCCCTTCAGCTTGTCACTTTTTTCCCTATTTCATCTTGTCTTCCGATTCAAATCACGCACTTCTACAGCAACTTTTCACAGCCTTTTATTGAGGCACCAAGTACTTTCTCTCTTCAAATCCACATTCTCTCTCTCTCTCTCTCTCTCTCTCTCTCTCTCTATATATATATATATATATATATATATAGTGAATTGCTCCAATTACACATAAATAGTATATAGAGCAGAGACAGAAGGCTCATCGGCAGGCTTGAGGATATTGCGTGCGGTGATAATGATGTCCTGTCTGTGACAATTAAGACTCGTATAAGCCCTCCTCCCTTCCATTAAGGCAAGAGCTTTCATTTAGACCGTTCAGTCCACTAAATGAGAGCTCTTCCCCACTGCTGCGCATACATCCCGGAATCTAATGGCATTATCTAGAATTTGCCAACTTTAATACCTAGCAGGGATTACTTGAATTGACTCGTGGTTATTTGATCTTAACTAGAACATTTTTAAGTTCCTTTTATGCAAGTTCCGTTACTTGCCTAATCAGAGTGCACTGGGGTCATCTGGAAAGAATGTGATCACCAGTATACCTTCTTAGTATTCATTAGAAGAACAAATATCAGCCAGATTATACCATAAGCCTTAGAAATATACTCTTTCTTGAGTAAATTGCCTCAGTAATGGAGAAAAAAATTACTAAAAGGGGGCCTCTTTGGGAAAATCTGTGAAATATGGGATTTCATGTTCGACGAAGATCTGGGGAAATGACCATGACTTCAGTCAGTGATCTAAAGTCCATTTGGAGTCACGGCACAGGAAAATGCCCGTGTGATCAGGGGAATAACATGCGATTGATAATAGAAGGAAAGCCCATAGATGTAGCAGAGACGTCTCTTCTCAGTGACCTTAAATACCTTATCTGCACCTTTCAAGCTAGGAGGCTTCGTGATTGGCAGGTCAATTTGTGATGGTATCGGCCGATGTACTCTGCTCACTTAATGCTCTTTGCTCCAGATAAGTCTGCCTAATATGAAAACTGTCATAATTCATCCTCTTTTTTCCCCAAGAAAAAAGTACATGGCAGAAGACTCATCAATCCCGCTCGGGCTGTCGAGGGAGGACGTGTCCCCCTGCCCTGGTCCCTCTGTGTTCTCACATTATGGAGATTATCCCACAACCATGCCGGCTTTGCAGCTTTGATTATTCCAGGCCCCCGTTCCTTGCAGCCTCTTTTATGTCTCGTCCTGTAAAAAAGGAGAGGAGGTAACCAGGACTGGGATGCGACGCCTAATCCTCCTGGTCCCCTCCTTTCCATCCACGTTTTTTTTTTTCCGCCTGGCTCTGGCTCCTGACATGACGCGACGCATGGCCCTCTCTCTCTCTTCTGTCTCTCTCCTTCCATTTCTCTCTCTCTCTCTCTCTCTCTCTCTCTCTGTCCATCACCTGGCTTCCTGTGCAAATTAACACGCTCAGTGGTGAACTGGCTTTCCAATTTGGGGGCCGAGGCGAGTGTGCAAATTAGCCATGTTTTTTAATTAAGCGCGTCGCCCGGGCGCCGGCACGAGGGCCATTGTGGGAGACAGGGCAGGTGCAAATTTATTCCTCCAGGAAGTCCCGGCCATGTCCGTCCTCCAGCCGAGCTCCATCCTCCTCCTAATCAGCCCGCAGCTGGACGACTTTGCCAGCTTTGGCACCCTCACACTGCGGCACACTGCTGAGTGTGGGCAAAAATTATTCCTCATTTGAGGGCCTTGTTTGTAACATTTCCATTAAAAAGTTGCTGCCGCCGCACGGGATGGCCCCGGCACTTGATTTTGTAATAATTATGCCCGACTGGACAGGAGTTCGCTGAGGCTCTCCAAGCCAATTACTCCTCGTCCCTCCCAGCCCCCACCCAAACCCACCCCACAACCACCATCACCTCCACCAGCACCAGCCCCTTCCCTTCTACTCTGCACATTTTCTGGGTCATCTGCATCTGTCTGTCAAACCTTTCCCTCACCTGTCTCCATGGGGTAAAATTACATGCGAGTCCCAGTCTATTGTATGTAGATACAGGAGCACACTACACCTCTACACACTGCTTGATTTCACAAATAAAATAAAATAAAATAAAAAAGAAATGTCATGCACCTAATGGTGAATTAAAAAATATTGTCTAAAATCATAATACTGCAAAACATTAGGCTCATTTAAATTGTCACCTTTGGATGGCAAAGGTTAACAAAGGCACAGAAACCAGGTGAGGCCTAGTGAGAGTGTATAGGCAGATGAGATATTTGTGTAATCAAATAGATAGACTGTATCAACATGAAGCGAAAGTAGCTCTCTAAAGATCATAACAGTGTGATCTCATATCTCCAGCGATGGACGCACACGAGTGAGACTCATGACGATGACATGTTTGTGTTGGTGACACTCCCAGCAACCCACCCACCCACCCCCCAGTGCTGACATCGCATCAGAGATAACGAGTCGTCTTTAATCAGGCCGGCCACCGGTTTGGGCTGCTTTGCATGTTGTTGTGGAGTTTGGGAGGCACTAATTATAGCTCACCAGAAAAAATACAAGAAATCACAATGCTAATGCTGTCCCCGTCGACTGGTAGTGATAACCAGTCACATGCCAACCCAAGCACACAGGACTTGTGAATTTGTGACAGATCTGCAGAAGTGTGCAGAAAACATTCACATACCCCACCCCCCTCCCAATTTTTTTTTCTTTCCCCAAAAATGTGGACTATTCCTCTAATAACCAGTCATTGGCAACATAGGACATTCACTCGGAAATGCCAACAAAACCATGACAGGAGAGTGTGAGGAGACTTGAATATGTCAAACTAGCTACCTCGCCTCACACTTACACTAATTAGGTCTGAGTGATGGCACATCAGTTTGCCGGGACTCGTGGTCTTCATTTCTGAGGTAGGCGCCGCGACCGCTCTCCAGCTCCTACTATCAAGATGGCTGAATCGAGTCACCCCTTGTAAACAAAGGGGGTGATGGTTGGTGGTTGTTTGCTCCCGCCAAACAGCAAACATACAGTAGTGGCCCAGACTCTACTGCGCTCCCCCTCTTTCCCCCCCAGCCTCCTTTGGCTGCGCAAACGTGACAATCAGAGGCGATCCGAGGAGCAGTCGCGGTGGCGGCGGCGGAGAGTCTGACTGATACGGGAGCAGCGAGATCAAATACGATGCTCTTCAATCATTCAACAACAGCAGACGCCGCACAAGCAGTAGCAGCAGCAGCATTGCCGAAGATCCCCAGCTACTTTGATACAAAACACTGTGATCATTTGCATCCAGAGTGATCCACATATTTGTCCTCCCATCAGTCAGTGGAGTCAGACAGGCTTTTTGGCGGCTTGTGTAATCTATATGTTGCATGCAAAAGGCTTCACAATAACATGGGTGTCGTACACGCCACCATATTTCATCCCGGGCCCCATTTACATCCTGTTAACAATTTCAGTGGACAGATTAAAGTGTGCTGAGAAGCCAAGGAGGATCCCCAGAGAGCAGGGCTTTGGGGATGCTGATAAGAGAAGGCTATAGGAAGGCAGGATTAATACGTATGACCGGAGCGGAGACGCCTCAGATTATACCAGCCAGAAAAATGGCTCTGTCCTGTCAACTACACATACACACACATAAAGAGACTCTCTCTCTCTGTCATGCATGCACACAGACACACATACATACACACAGAGAAAAGCTGAAACACATACACACACACACACGCATAGACGGACTGGGAGGCGCAGTGATGGGAGATATCTAATTTTATTTATGCACGTTGGTTAGCTGGCGGATCATGGGAGAAGATTGTTCACGCTACAGGGGTGAGGGATCTCTACAGGGGGCAAACCGAGCGGCGGGGGCAAGTCAGGCGAGGGGTGGGGGGGTCTCACCCTGGATCACACAGGGGGTCGGCTTTAACCCCCCCCCCCCACACACACACACACACACACCCTGTGTCACTCTATCTCTCTCTACTAGATGTCCTCCATCTCTCTCTTCCTCTTTTCTCTTCCTTCATCTGGTTCTTCCATAGTAATCTCTGTGTCCCTTTTACAGGCTTTATATTGATAGTGTGCCTACATGCAGGTAACAAAAAATGTATTTGAATCATTAATAAGCACAACACGTCCAATATTATTCGCCCCTTGAGACATAGAACGTTAGAAACATATCAAGTCAAACAGCTCTATTAAGAGGAGAAACACTTACTGTGTGCATTGTTGTCTTAAAGCAGTAAAACAGTTATACTGTATGTATACAGTGAATCTCTCCCCTCACGAATGGAAGAGTAAAAACAAACTTTGCTTACTTTAAATTGCAAGGCCTTCTACCCATAGCCTTGACAACACATTAATAGCATTCCATTGGCTAGGTTCTATGACTGTGCGTGTGGACACAGCCTTGCTAATTAACTTCCTCAAAAAAAAATATATTCATTATAGATTGGATTTCTCTTTTGTATTCAGAGGCAGGTTAATTAATTAGTTGTGTTAATGGCTCATTAATGGTGTGTACAAAGGAATTCTAACGAAGCACCTTAATTAAATATTATCTCACCGCTTAATCTGTGCTTTTAATTATTCACATGATATTTTCCACAGAATCAATTTGGACCCCTGTGTCACAGTGAGATGCAGTGCATGTCCTCGTGAAATAATTCATGTTCAAACTGGTCATTCCATTAAAATATGTTTTTTTTAATCTCTTAAAACCTGAAACAGAGGGCTTTGGTTCACCTGAACTTAATGCCTCAGCTCACAAGCAATGTTCAAATAGCCTGAATACTGTTATATTGCTCTGGTTACAAATTGTTCTCCGGCAACAAACTTTGTTTGAATGTTCTCTAATGCCAAAATTTGCATTCTTATCAGAAATACAGATACATACAGTAAAAAATACTTTAAAAACACATTGTGTATCTGTGGTAATTAATCTAAAAACAGGAAATTAAAGACATTCTAATGATTCTATAAAACGAAATTAAGGTATGCTTCATAATATGCAAATGACAGATAAGTAAAACATCACTGGTGTTTCAACCTCAAACTCCCTCGAGGTGTGTCTCAACTTTCAGAAAGCAATTATAATCTCTCTCTCTTTCATTCTCTCTCTCTCTCTCTCTCTCTCTCTCTCTCACACACACACATCACACACACACACACTCATGGCTAGATGCTCAGGTACATCTTGCAGTCAAACTGGAAGACCTCTCTCATCACACTGGTTTGGGCTTTGGGTAGGCAGATGAAAGGGTGCCAGCTGGGACTGATGTGTGTGTGCAAGCATGTGTACGTTTGTGTATGTTTGTGTGTGTGTGTGTGCGTGCAGAGCAGATGGTGGCATGCTCTGAGGGAATGAGGAGAGGCCCTTCAGGTTTCAACACCTCCCCTCCTCTGAGAGGGCAGATCCGGCAATCCGGGAATCTTACCTGAGCTCTCTCTCTCTCGCTCTCTCTCTCTCTCTCTCTCTCTCTCTCTCTCTCTCTCTGGCACGGCTGCCGTTGTGCCGCTCCCTGCACATATGGTGCCAGCCAACGGGCCCTCAACCAGGCACTGACCTGCGGAAGCCCAACTGGTGGAGATCGTCACCGGCACGGAAAGGCCTTCAGCCACTTCCTCCGCTACCTGAGAGCAGGAAACCCACGCAAAGGGCTGCTGGAAAGATCGGCAGCTGGGTGTCAAAGTTTAGAGACGGCTGAATGTTGCTGGGACTACTTCTACCATCACAAGACCGTGGGCTACTGGGTACTTTTTTGATGATTGAGTGGATTTAGCATGACTGGACAAAACTAATCCACCCCCCTCGTATTATCTTTGGGTTGTCCCATGGAAAGTTCCTCTGGGAAGAAAAGAATAATTACTAGACTTAAGAATAACTGCAGGTGCTTGAGGAATTAATCCCTTGGGAAATCAACTTAGACTCAACAATTTTCAGGTTGCACGCTGGGAACCTGAAGTGGTACTTACAGTCTGGGATTATGACTTAAAGACTTGTTGGCCTTGAAGTAGACAAATACAGGCCCTCAGGATGAATTTGTATGCAAGAAAAGAAGAAGAAGAAGAAAAAGATCTTTAGAGGAGAGCTGAAATTCATCCAGGGAGTAGTACTCTTTTTGGAGAACCATTTTCCATAAATCCATTTTAAGTAGTCACATTTTCTCGTCTGCTAATAGGATCATGATGGAGGCAATCTTTGCAAATCTGACAGTCGAAAAGAATGTCCTGGCCTTCAACTTCTTTCTTCCGCAAATGAACAAACGCAAGTCTTTCCTGTGGGAGAGGGAAGAGAGGGAGGAAAAACTGGACTCGAGACAGAAAAACAGGCATATAAAAGAAAAAGTAGTCTGGCCAGGAAAGGTCAGCTTTTGAGCCGGTGTCTAAGACAAAAAGTACCTTTGCGATGACACAGTTTGTCCTTCAGTCTAAAGAAGTGTACTGGGTTGGGCACTGAGCGGATCCAGAGGCCCAATCAGAAAATGACTGAACGCTTTTGGGGAGGGTAATTACGCTGATTAAAACCTTCATACTTCATCAGTACTCTCCGTTAAGAAATGAGAGCAATCAATTTCCCAGTGCTCTGTGCTGCAAAACAACAAACTAAAATAATACCTAAAATTGAATGAGTAAGATCCAAACAAACACTGTCATCGTTTGACAGGCCTTTGTAGAAAGGGTTTGTCTCTTTTTTTCATTCTTTCTCTTGTGCTCAGATTTTTCATCACTGTTATCAAAAGTCTTTTGTCCTCTGGTGCTGATGTTCCCTCCACTGAAGACAGACGGAGTCTTCACAAAAATCCCCCCCTCCATCCACCCACAACCACCCACCTCCACCCCTGTGACCTGATCACTGGCAAGGAATGAGATTGCAGCTTAGATACGGAGAGCAGCCGGGCAGACACAAAGATTGAAGCGGTGTGTGTCTGTCTGTGTGTGTGTCTATCTGTGTGTGTATGTTTGTGTGTGTGTGCCCTATCTGTGTGTGTGTGTCTATGTGTGTGTGTGGGTGTGTTTACAGTGAAAGAAAAGGGGCACGCTGCTTCCCATTCTCACCTTGTCACTCACACTGTGAACCCTCCAAATGCTCAGGCCGCACCATGAACAATGCCATCTCAGAAGCCCACTCCGTGCACATTCATCACCTGACAGCTGCTCATTCTCAAGAATCTTCCCAATATTTATCCGTCCAAACAAACAAACAAACAAACACATTACTGTACCTCAGACACCGCCAGTGAAGCGTGTATAATGGTGCTGAAAAAAGTGACGAAATTCAAGGCTCGCCAGACACTATCTCGGTAAGGCACTCATATCAGCTAATGGATTAAGCATGTTAGTGTTTATTGATTCAGAAGAAAGAAAAAATCCATTACCTTGCATTTTAATTGACAACAATTAATGCCTCACTGGCAATACTTCAACAGGGTGACAACACAATTAGGGCAAAGTCAATTTCTGCATCTGCATACTCCATCAATGCATGTATGAAAACACCCTACATACATCTGGTTTTTACATTTTATTACGTATGCCCAATAGAGAGCAAATGGACCAGATATTGTTATTTGAACTTTTTCTTTCTTTGAAATTCACATTAAATTGGCAATGGAAGGTCTTTTCAGAAGACAAAATGACACTGACCTAAAGCTTCACCATAAATAATGACTTCAAATGAACAGTTACCCCGACTCACTGTCAATTTACTTCATGGTTGCTCAGCATTTCCTTTGGACAGACAATCGTGAGTTTCATGTGTCATCAGTGTGGGTGAAGGAACATCATCCAAACTGACGTGGCTAATTTGGAGCAGAGAGTCTTTTGTTAAGGCCATTGTCAGGATGGCGCTTGCTGCATCTGCACCTAAAGAATCAGCAGGTATTGACTTTGTGGAATCCTCATTAACTGGTCCCACAACTCATGGCTAAACAACAGCGGCGCTGTTGGCACACATGCCATTGCATCAAAGCCCACTTCAGCCTGCGCATGGAACCTTCTCATGGACCCATCCATCACCGTGGCCTTTTAGAAAAGGATCTGATGGAGCAGTGTGTGTGTGTGCGTGTGTGTGTGAGAGAGCGAGAGTGTGTGTGTGTGTGTGGTGGTGGTGGGGGGGGGGGGGGGTGACCTTAGCCATTGTGGCCAGACACCTGCCCAAAGGCTCCCCGCGTGACAGATGAGTCTGTGACTTCAAGGTGTTTCTGAAAGTCTATTGTGTCTTTGTTTCACCCCAAACACACTGTCCACTGTTTTTTTTTTCACTCTCTAAGGAGACAATGGAACCAAGGGTGACATGCAGGCTGAATAGCACAGAGTGAGAAAAGTAAAAGAAAAAAAACCCCAGAAACTTCTATCAACAACCCTTTCCCTACTCCGTCAAAGACAGAAAGGGAAGATAGTGAGACTCCAGGCAAAATTGGAGGGATAGAAGACAACTAGGATCGACTTCCAACTAATTTCCTATCTCCGAGACTTCCACAGCGTAGCGCAAGCCAACTTTCAGCAAGTGTGTGAGTGTGTGTGTGTGTGTTGTCTCCATCTGATTTCATGTGGATGTTATGTGTGTTGTCACACCTGCTCTCGTTGGTGTGCCATGCAGGCTGTCAGTGCAGATTAGAGACAGGGCCTGAGCTGAGACAGCCTTCGTACTGTATCAATATTGTGACGGCTGAGGAGTCACACTCCCTCACATCTCCTTCAAGTGCAAAGACAATTGAAAAGACGAGCGTCACAAGCCTGACACCCCAGTCACTTCAAGGAATCCCTTTCAAGAACAAATAAAAAACCCTGGCTGACAAAGGCAAAGCCACGCCTGAATAAAAGTAAATAGTATCAAACAACAGGGGTATTTCCTCCTCAGATGGAAAAATCCCAAATGTTCCAGTATAACAAAGAAAGAGGCCATGTTGACCAGAACTGGACATCCGAAATATGCGTTTTTTACCCTTCCCTACGAATATTAGTATCTCACATCTGCATTCACTTAACATGTACTGTAAGGACCCCTCTGAAGGTAGCAAACATAAATTCTTGATAATCTATAATTTCATTGTAATTTTCTACAAAACATTTTTAATAAAAATATTTTTGTTTTTAAATAACTTTCAAACTAACTCAACTCCCCAACTATTTATTCAATTCAAAGAGTACTTGCTCATTTGGTTATTCATTCATTCTAGAGAATGCCAAATTCATTGCTTTTTGTCCAGCAGAGAAACATCACAGGGAAATCCGTAAATATAAACAGTGATTAAGAAAGTGTCAATCATTTCAGACTTCTAGCAGTGGAAAGTGGCATGACTTTTTCACAGCGGCCCGCTGGAAGAAGCCCCCTCCCCCCATCTGATTCTCTCCTGACCCCCCTCTGCTGCTCCTGACGGTTCCTATTTTCAAAATGACCATCCCACTGCTTCTTCTCCAGAGGTGGACTCTTATTTTGACATTTAATTTGGCCCTGCTGCTTTTGAAGCCGCTGGTTGCCATGACCTGTGGTCTCCGGGCCCTGTTGAAGGCCAGCTTAGCCACAGTGCAACGCAGGACGAGGGGGCATTGTTTGTGTGGCCACTTAAGACCTCTTCCAACACCACTAAAGGTCCATACAATAACAACAGACAGGGAAAGGGAACAGAGAAAGAGAGAGAAAAAAGTGCCTACATGTCTAAAACCCTGGGGTGATTACTAGATCAGCATGCCTTTGTACAATTACCATCACTTTGAATTTTAAATCGCCATTTAAAGGGTAGCAGAGCATCCTGGAAAATTAGACCGGAGCCTAATTAGCACACTCCAACATGACAACGGCTGAGGTTCGAGCCTGGCTGAGCTGACTAGTCAAGCAAAAGGAAGTGACTGAAGGACTGGAGAACCCTGCTATGGCCCCCCTCCCTTCCTCTTTTCACAAAGATATACACATGCACATGTAGGACACACACACACACACACAAAGATAGATAGAAAGAGACACAGGCACAGTAGCTTCTCCTATTCTTTTTCTTGCCAACACACATCATTCCACAGCCAGACCATCTCAGCAGAGCAAATAGTATGAAAGAACTAACACACATTTTGTACTTTCAGAATATAAAGCAGATGGGCAAATTTGTACATAGACCCAGTCCAGCACACATTATTATAGATTATTTGAACAAAATGCTCAATTACATGACTAAAACATGACAGTGGACTGGTTTTCTACTACAGTTAGTAATGGCAATGAAAGTCTTAACAAAAGGAAAGAGGTCACATGTCTGTGTCACTCCACACTTCTTCCAGTCAACCTGGCAGGAGAAGTGGAGTCGGGAGTGTGACCCCTGACCCACTGTGGCTAAATGAACTCTGCCCCCAGTCGGGTGTTGTGCCAAATGTCAGGAACGGGCTCTAATCCTGTCTCATTCTGTCTGACTGGCTTTGGCCGTCCGGGCAGTGGGCACTTGTGCACTGCATGCTGGGAGACCACCACCTGCTGACAGCCCAGTCTACTGGAATGAGGCATGGTTCCCTCCGACACAGAAGTGAAACAGTTTGCCACATAGATATGTGGAATTTTATTTGGTTTCTATAAGTTTATACTTGGTGAAAATCCATTAATTTAATTTAATTCAGAACTGAATTAAAGTGAGGTGTGCTGTCCAGTGCTAGACACACGATAACAAGACAATTCATTTTGGGAGGATGTGTGTACGTGACCTTGACAATACCAGTACCTTACTCAATCACTGTCCAGTGGGCGTAATTTCAGGTAACGGAATCTGGCTAGGCAGATGTAATTGAGGTGAGGTCCATGAGTGTCGGAGCTGTTGGGAGACCTTGAGGCTGGCCGTGTACTCAGACGGATGGGGAAGTCCACCTCAACACAGGCACCAGCTTCAAGGTCCCAGCCTCCACTATCAGAGTCAAAAACTGCCTGCCGGGAATATTTGTCCTGAACATCAACTCATTCCCCCTGTCTGCCCTGGAAAACTCCCAAAAGAGAGAGCAGATGAAAAAACAGACAAAAAAACATTACAAAGTCATATGACTGAGCCACAACTCTTTGAAAAGCTCATAAGCGACAGACACTAATAACTTTGTGTTTTATAGCTATGTATTTTGCACGGTAATAAACGATGTGTAAGGAAATGGGATTTAGTCCAATTTGGTGGTTTACGATCAATAGGAGAATGGCCCTCTCCAGGGTCTTGATAACGCCTCGGAGACAGCAGAGCCACATCCATCCTTCTCCATTATGCTCTGACAAAGGACCAGGCCTAATTCAATTTTGGCAAAATGTGAAAGACAGAAAATTTGACCATGGCTCAGTCCTTGACTGTTGTATTGGATTTAATTAACCCAAATGACTTTATTGTATTTCATGACAAAGAGAGACTGTGAGCAGTTCATTGTTGAGGTGTGGGTTCTGTTGATCTCACTCTGCACTTCTCAGTTACTGTCTTGGGTAGAAAGTGAAGCAACTCTACAATTGAGCGACTTTAAAACCAAAGTACTCAGCAGTTTACTCTTGACTGTGTTTTCAGGAGAAAGATTTGCATTGAGACAACATAGGATGAGCCTACTGTCCTGTCTAAGCTGTAAAACATATAGAAAAATTCCGTATTATTAATTAGGTTGCTCATGGTTAAAGCATCGAATGTAATGTAGAAATATTTTGCACGTAAAAGTGAGTGCCTAAATTTACAGATCTGTGTTGGTTGATATGCTGTTACCAATGGCATCAGAAGGTTGTTGAACAAGATGTTACATGCATCCAATATATAATATCAATTATATCCATGCAATGTGAAGCATTTTTATTACCTTTAAATTGAACATGAATTCCCCTGGAAAAAAATAGGCATTCTCCCATCCCAATGTCATGTTCAACCAAAGGGCAAAAAAGATATGAAATTAAACCGATAATTCAATGTACCACATTATACAACCCACTTTAGTCCTACCCCATTCTAACCACTGACATAAATACCATTCCGTTCTCTAAGGTCTTACTTCACAGCAGTCTTCTCATGTGGCCCTCCCTCATCTAAAATGACATGATCTTTTTTTTAACCCGCTGACACACGTTGTAATTGACAAAGCCCGGGCACAGGTGGGGCAAAAGCATATTGAAATGCTGTCTTCGGGAGAGAGCCCATAAATTCATTCGGAAAGCAAGCTCTCAACAAAACTTTCCATGGCAATTATTTGGAGCCTCGTAAACGATAACTTGGTGGCCAGTCGAGCGTAAAACAAGAAGATGAAGATGAGTCTCGCTCTCACATCATTTCCTTCCGTTTAATTGACAAGCTCTCAGTCCGTTGTTAAATTTAGAAGATTACAAATATGAGCCGAGGCTCGAGCACCCCAATCCACGCGCCATAATCACATGCAGAACTGGTCACAAATTAATCTGCATATTTTAATAAGGAGAGTGTTAACTGGGAAGGTGTGTGCAGACATTTAGAGGATTATCATATTCCGTCCCCAGTGTGAAGAAATTGAATAAATATCTTTAGAGTAAATGCATGGGACTACACCACGATAGCAGGAAGGCTTTGCTCCTTTTGTGTTCTCTCTCTCTCTCTCTCTCTCTCTCTTCCTCTCTCTCCCTCCCTCTCTCTCACTCTCTTTGATGAGCTGATGTTTTCTTAGTGGGTCTAAGTCTAGTCCACCGCTCTTGGTCTCTCATCTATTCTTGGGCCGATTAACAGTCCAGGCACTTATCAGTGGGGAAGAAAGCTATAATTTCTCAAGCTTCTAATGCTCACAGTTGCTCATTTTCTTTCCTCCAAGTAATCTTAGCCATTACTTTCTCTCTAGCATAGGGGTAGAATTCCAAATGCGATGGCTTTATGAAGAATTAAACTTGCTTTAGCAAGCGACGCCAAGTCTCGCCAAGCAGGGAGATGAACACGTGAAGTACTTCTATACAACTTGCAGAAGTAGTTTCGCATTTTAAAAAAAAGTTAATTCCAAACTTATAAGCTTCTACAAGAACTTTCCAAAAACCATAGGCACCGCAGGCCCCTATCTCACCAATCCGATGCAGGTTTTTTTCGCAAAATCCTGGCTGTCAAGGAACTAGTGACACTTTCCCCTCTCAAAGCAGTGGATCACGACCACATAAAACACCATTGTGTTGAGAGATGCCTTTATGATGTCTTCTTTGTGACTAACATTTCATTAAAGAGCAGTTAGCACAGCGGGGAAGCCGCTCAGCGTAGCATCTTCACAGAGGGCTGGGGGAGTACCTTTAGTGCTCTTTAAACACAGCCCAAGACTGCTATTATGGCACAATTACAGCCTCTGAGGAGAGCACCAGGGCCTGGGTCACCAGTTGTTGTGTACAAAAAGCATGGTGAACTAATGAAGAACCTCTCTCGCATGTCCCTTAAAAAAAGGGGGAATGAACGTGTGGTGGAACATGCTGAGGGCTAATGCAGATGGTCCATCCATTCGTCTTTGATAGACACTCCGAAAATTACAAGGTCTCGTCACCGCTGAAAGTGAAACAGCACTCAACGGCACTAAACAGAGGAACAAAGACGTATAAATTGTTTTTTTACACCTCTTTCTCTCTCTGGCACGGTGAGTGATATGGCCCCATTATAGTTTAAAGGGTCACTTTTAGCGTTAGCAGGTAGGGCTTGCAGGAGTTTACAGCGTGTATCATTAGGGCTCTCCATATATGGTAAAAGTGGGAGAGAGGATGGGATAAAAAAGAATGCCTGCTGCTTATGTGCTTTTTGTGACAGACATGTGAGCCTCGTAATCACAGTAACCTTTACATACCATAACACAACTCACCTAATTGCCGTCCTCCATAACACAGAATTCATGTTCAGTAAAAACTGAGCCCATCTATAACTAAAGGAATACTGTCTCCTTCTCTCACTTTATTTTTCACTTTCACCACAACAGCAGTTAGTTGTGCAGTTTGAAATGCTGAAGCTACTGCAATTTGGCATTACTCTAACCAAGCTGAAGAGGGGGAAAAGCCTTCTCAAAATAGAGTACTGATAAAAAACCTGAAAAACATCAGGAGCAGAAGTGATTTGTCAGTGGCCTCTCCCGACACTCTCCCATCCCCTGCAAGTCAGATAGAGAGTGAAACCTCCCACACACGTGCTGATTGACAGACCCCAGTCGTGCCTGTGAGCTTTTGGGGGAATTGTTGGGGAAGATAAGGGACTGCTAGGGAATGGGGGGTGGGACAACTGTGGCCCAAACCGCGGTAAGGGTCATGGGGAGGTCCTGGCCTTCCTGATGCTATCTGTGTCCATTCCTGGGTTCACTTCCACCTTAACACCTGTCCTTGGGTGACCCCCTGACCCCTCCCTGAACCCTGAACACTTTTAGTAGAATCTGAATGGCCCATCTCCTCTTTTAGCCAAACAAAAACTGCATATTATCACAAGCCTGCTGAGATTCAGTGATTTCTTCTGAAATGAAATGAACCATTTGGGTGCAGGCAGACTCGTTTTCATGTGATTGATGGCACATGGCTCATAAAATTTGACTTTGTTTGCATTTTTTATCCTCAAGAGCTTGTAGCCTCCCACAAAGATCTTCCAAATCTGGATCCATTTATATACACAAAACTCAAGTGAGCGGCAAGATGAACAATCCATGCAACTGCATTCAAACGATCTGTAAAATACAGTTCAGCACACAGTTAGCTAATCACATAGTGTATCCATCTCCTGAAGTAGGCACACGGGGACAAGGAATTCTTTAATCTCATCAACTTGCATGAAGGAACCAGATTGCAAATGTGTGCCTGGGATTTAAATTCCCTTTACTTTTATCTCTCCCAATCTCATTATTTGGTTTTATACAAAAGCTCATGGTGGTATGGGGGTTTGGAGTTAGGCAGGGGGTCCATTACTGGCTGCCTGTACTGAAAGAACCTTTCGTTTAAACCCGCAAACATATGTAGTCTGGTCTTACCTTCTATTTTCAGGATTGCTGCGAAGATAGAGGAATTAATAACAGTAAGAACTGTTTAGTAATATCATTATCTCAGCATTCCACTGAAAAGACGTTTGGGTCCTCCTGATTTACCATTTCCCAGACAAGGTAATCTGAGGAGAGATTACATTACTACCACTCCTAACAGGAGATGGTGCGGATTTAAAAAAGGAAACAATATATTTACTGAAAAGCTCTTAGAGAAACAATCTTCAGGCTTTTAGACATCACACTACATCACTTAACAATCGGTTGTGATAGAGAAGGTCTGTAGCTTAGTTACCAGCACCACAGAGGGAAGAGTAGCAGTAACCCCCCCCCTCCAAAACCTGTCTGTCTGTCTGTCCTTCTGCATGCATCACCCCATTTCTCCCTACTCTTTAACACGTCTTCTCTCACACATTTATCCTCCATAGGAGGGGCTGGGGGGAGGAGAAGAGGATAAAAAAAGAAAAAGAGAGAGAAGAGGGTACTGCATGCGAAAGGGTTTGTAAAGGCAGCTTGGCGTGCTTGTGGGGGGTGTGGTGGTGGTGGTGGTGGTGGGGGAGAGGTCAAGCAAGCTTTGCTGTTGTCAGCTGGGGGCACTGTGGGGAGCTGATAGGATTTACTCTGTCCCCGGCAAGATTGTCTGCAGTGTCTCTTAGGCCATTAGAGCTGGGAGTCCAAGCCAGCTCGGCCACATTGACACTGTGATATTACATCAAATCCGTGTCACGGCGCCTCCACACCTCTCCATACACATAGGCTGCTGGAGGTCACGGGTAGAAAAGGGGAAGGGTGTCTCGAGGTTTTGGCTGACACCCTGGCTCTGGATTGTGCAGCGCTGACCTGGAATCCATAGGTGTGGCGAGGGTTAAAAATAAGCAAGCAGGTTAAACGACAAACAAGATTCCCCCTGCTTCATCCGGTTGTGTATCAAACCAAAGGATAAGCACCACGGACTAGGAGGATGTTTATTGTGCTAGTGTGTCACTAGTCTCAACTTGTTAAAACAAAGCAAGAGGACTTAAGCAAGTGTGCTTCAGGATTAGCCGTGTGGTGCAGCAAACTGGAGGCATTCACAGTTTAGAAGGAATGTTAATGAAAATGTGGCTCACATTAAAGAAAAATGACCAAAATGTTCATATTTAAAAAAGAATCTCCAGACAATAGCACTGAAATACCACAAGGAATGTTCTAGAGAATGGAAGACAAGGATGTTGCCTAATCGACCTCTTAAAGAGAATGGTTAAAAAAAGACAGAATGAAGACTATGCTATTATCACAATCACTGAGCGGAATAATAGGACAACAGAAAGCCTGATGGTGCCACTGCGGGTCTGGTTAGAGACAGAGCAGCAGAAAAGGGTTGCTAATCGACAAAGCTCCCCCAATCTTGACTATTGACCCTGAACAACCATTTTCCTCATCACTGCATGCACTCCCCTAAGAGCAAACTCAGCAGGGGCATTTAACACTTGTACCAATTTTTAATCATCATTTTAAGTAGCTTCCATCGTCACTTTATTATCTACCTTTTTGCTGTATATAATCAAAAACATTTAGGTTTTTTAAATAAGATTGATGTGCAGAGAATCTTGAACATTTCACGGTGGGCTTTCATTAAGTACAATCAAGTAATACACAACAGAAAAGTTATAAATAACAATATTTTTTTGTGTAACATTTCTGTAGTTCCCTTTTGGACACATCTTTAAAGAAAACAATGTGAGGCAGAGGTTTCTGGAATATTCCTTCATCCCTTTTGTTCCTTGCACAGTGTTCTCGGTTAGATCTTAACCACCTGTGAAAAACTATTTTTGGCTAGCATTTCCCTATGGGCACCAGAGGTTTGTGTGATGAATGAAGTCTTTAAAAAAGGCCTGAAATTACACCAAACACAATGGAGATTCTATATCTGGACCACATCATTTTAGTGGGCGTTAGCTGCACGACATCACCAGAATCTGACAATGAACTCAAATGAACGATAAGTAGCATGGCAAGTAAAAGATAGCACAGTGTATTTTTAATCAAATTTGACAACCCATGGACATGAGATGACTGGAGGAAATGGTCCACCTACTTTGAATCATATTTTTTTGACTGGGGACTCATTCATAACTGGGAAAAGTATATATTGGAAATCTAAAACTCTGCAATGGAAACAGCCAAACTTCTGTCTTCCCATCTTTAGTTCGTTGGAGATGTGAGGAGCAGGGATGTAGTGGAGGCTAAACGCAAGTAAACGCAGTTTATCCACCTCTGAAATTTCAGAAATAGAGTTTATACACCTCTTATTAGAGTTTATCCACCTATTGCAACTTTTAACATCCAAAAATCACACTGTATTATCTACATTCACAATATGTACACTCATCAACACTCTAGGAACCATTTAATACCACTGGTATTGTTATAAACATTGGACAATAACCTCCACCATCATCAAACATGTTCTGAATGCCTTTTTAAAAAATCTGATACCACATGGCGCAGTCCACCTCACCGTGATCACAGAATTCATAGTTTACCCACCTCTTATTTAATACTACATCCCTGGGGAGGAGGAGAGGAAGGAGCGTGGGGGGGGGGGCAGAGTGGAGGTCCTGTAGATTTACGTCTAGGGATGCTGGAATAAAACAGTGTTATTATATAAATACCTCTACACTTTTGACTCCAGGAACTGACTTCCTGAGGTGTAGTCATTTAGGGACGTGATTTACAGTAACCGGACAGGCTTCTCTACTATTTTTTTCCCTTTCTTTCTTTATCTCTGTCTGTCTTGCCCCCACCTTCACATGTTCCCGGATTCATACATCCAGAACGGATGTATCATTCTTTCCCTGGTTTCACCACTTGTGTCCTTGCTCTCCTTGGTCCTTTTATACATACACAGGAAGAGATGTGCACATTACCATGTATTTAAGCACATGTAAGTATAGTACTGCATGCTAACAGATTGATGTATTGCAGTATCATTTTCCATCAACATTTTGGAATTATGGCAACACAAAATGCAGCACATATACCCATTTGGTCCACAGGGAGAGCCCTGTAGCACTACTCAGAGCCCTGTAGCACTACTCGTCTCCAAACCTTCCCAGACAATTAGACTCCAAAGGAGATAACAACATATTTCACTCAAAAGACAGACACTCTCAGCAGAAGAACAGACAGAGGAGCACAGATTTTGGTATGAAAAGAGTAAGACAAAGAAATGCCTGTTGGGCTTTGTGATCATGCTGGTATCCACCGCTTTCTAAGTGTGTGATGTTCCTACACCCTACAATTACTATTTACTAGAGAAACAGAGAGAGAGTGTGTGTGTGTGAGAGGGAGAGAGAGAGAGAGAAAGAGAGAGAGAGTAAGACCAAAGAGAGATTATTTATTTTCAAATGCAGAATGAACATAAACAACAAATGGTGGCCTTGTCACTTCCATAGCGAGCATAGAAACAACAAAACACTTTTTCGATGTCTGAAAACTGCTATATGACTGGAATACACAGAGTGCTGTCACAGCTTTAACTGAGAGTTCCTCATACCCATCTGACAGACAAGGCTACCTTTATTTTGCATCTCAAGAAATCCTTTAAGTCTCTTGGGTCTTGTTGGCTGCTAATTTATTTCAGGAGACTGATTAGAGAAACCCTCCTAAATTTTCACACTACACAAAATATGCAAATTAAATTAATATTGAATATAATAATTACTTTGCAGATTTTAATACACACAGCTGCTTTGTTACTTAAGCTATTAGCATTTCCCTACACATATTAGTGATCACTAATTAAAGTTATGAGAGGGTGTATGTATGATGTATGTGTGATGAAAGAAATGGAAAATGTGTGACTGTCTTTATGGTTCTGAAGGTGTATTGTGATTATGTCTATACAGGCTTTAAACCAGCTATGGCTTAGTACCAATAAATACATTACGTAAGAAAAAATAGGAAGTTTGTGATTCGTTAAATTGTTTTTGTAGTCTGTATTTTAAGATATGTTTTCATCACAATTCTAGAACCTCAAATAATCATGTTTCCAGGATTCTACCTTAGGAAAAAACACAAACAACTGGTCTAAATTGTGTGCATTTTTATTGTTACAAAACCAGAGCCAAAGCATATGGCCCGTGCTGAATCAACATGGTGTTTATGTGAAGAACAGGTGTTGCCGCATGTCTGGCAGGTGCTTGAGAGTGGGAATCTCTTCCTTTCAGACGCACAAAAAGGCAACTGTGTCCAAGAAGACTGAGGGAGAAAGAGAGAGAGAGAAAGAAAGAGAGAGAGAGAGAGTGGCACTCCCACGGCCAGTACACTGTCATTCTGGATGGAAATGTTCCCTCTTTATCGCCCTGTGTAATTGCTGTCTTGTTTGGTTAAGAGATTAGGAGGTTGAACCTCTTTGTGTGGTCCCGCAGATTGAACAAACAGGGAGCTGGCAGGACTGCAGTGCTGTGAGCGGCACCATGTCGCTGGCTGTCCTGGGTCAGCCAATCCCACCACCCTCCACCCCCATCCTCCCCATCTTGAGCTGATCACAGAATGTCTGATGGGCCTACAAGCCAATCATCTGGCCATATGAAGAGCTTAGCTTTTTTCATGTGTCCGGGGGGAGGGGGGGTCAGCGTTCTGATTCTGACCACTTCATTTTTGCTGAAAGGGTATTGCTGAAAGTGGTGAGTAAGTTTCACATTGGCTGTAATTGTACCATGTAGACAAGCTCTGGTCCTACCACACACACACAACTCGGGTTACTAGTATTAATAAAACATGAAATCATGACTTAACGAAATTAGGGTCAGGAGAGGGGTTGAAATAGTTCAATCATTTCCACTAGTGTGTCAGTATCTGAGCCAGCCTTGTTGGCAGAGCCACAGATTCCTCCTCCGTGCTTGATGGCACAGTAAAAATCACTGTCTGTTTATTGTGTGTCCTCGGAGCTCTCTATCTGCGGCAGCCGCCGTGGCAGCGTGTAAATCCAGCCGCCTCGGTCTTGACACCTTCAGGACGGCTCGGCAGGCCCATCACCCGCGGCCTGGCGCAGGCGGCATCAGCACCACAGCGATGCATTATCATGAAGACAAATTTGCCCCGCAAAGCCCTCCAATCTCTCCCATCTCCCCATTCCCCACTCCTTATACCTCAGAGGCTTTTCTCTCTCTCTCTCTCTCTCTCTCTCTCTCTCTCTCTCTCTCTCTCTCTCTCTCTCTCTCTCTCTCGAATGGGGATGGAGGAGAGGGGAGAGAAGAAGAAGAGGAAAAAAAAGGAAAATGAACAGCAGCTCTCTTGTCACGGGGGCCTCCAATCATTGTAGCGAAAGCTCAGGGATCATGTTTGATATTGTCAGATGGCCTGGAAAATTAAAAACCCAATTAAGGCAGCAGCGGCGGGGTCAGCTCCTCTGCATATCAAAAGCCCTCCTCTGGCTATTGGGCGCAAATTATATCCGTTAACAGCTCACTTTGCCCGGGCTGGAGCGCCACGGCACTTAGGGGAGTAATGAGTGCCTTCCCTCGCTCTCCTCGCTCCCCCCGACTCCCCGCTTCAAACGTAAACCTCTTGGGTTAAAGAAGGGAAAAGGAGGAAAAAAAAGAACAAGAAATGAACAACTCATAATCAAATTGTCATTTTACCCACATCTACCTTCTAGCTATACACAGAGGTCCATCATGTGTATAATTAATTGAAGACGAAAGGGAAGAACAGAGGACTTAAGAGAAATATTGTGTATTTGCTCTTAAGCAGAAATGTATCTCGCATCATATAACTCATATAACACCAAACCTGTAAAACAACCTCATTTTTATCACCATTTTTATTTATCTTTAAGAGATAGAAAAATAACAACCAAAGAGACTGAAGAGAAATCTCTCTTCTCTGCTCCATTTTTTTTGTTCTCTGTGTTACCCACGATTCATTAATTCTTGTACAGTGGAGGAGAAGGACAGAGAGAAATGGCCAGCCAGGCTTAATGGTATTCGTCTCGGGCCAGGACATTAATATTCAGCCTAATGTCTCTGATAACAGGGCTCGGGGCGGTAAAGAGCTGCCGGCCCAGACAGCCTTATTAAGCTGCTGGAGTGGAATGATGCTCGCTCATGTTGGGGATCAAATGCTAGAGTACGCACACGTGCGCGCACACACACACTCACACACACACACACACACACACACACACACACACACACACACACACACACACACACACACACACACACACATACACTTACCATACATACACAAAAACAAAGCTACACACACACACACAGGGAAACACACTCATCCAGATACACACACATTTACATGCAACCCCCTCAGACACACTGTCTTCTTTTTAGTGGAGCTTCTGAGGGCATCAGGCCTTTCCAATCAAATGGTCCCGTGGCATGTTTCTTGCCGTGGCTATTTGAAAAACAAACACAGTTCCGGGGAGAGTGGCCTGGTTGTTTTGGGAGCAGCCCCCAGCAGGCTTTTCTGCATGTGTATTATAATTACACTGTAGGTGAGTGACATTATCAGGCTGTTCACATGTAAATCTTCATTTCAGGCCATTGAAAGCCAACTAAGCATCCTGCTCATGGAAGAAACATATGGGGCTCAAGATATTTTTCTCCTTTTTTTCTCAGGCAAGTCACAAGTCTTCAACTTTGGGGTCCTTCCGCTTCATCTCATTTACATTTAATGACATGATAATACACATTAACAGACGATTTTAAATAATTACATCCTTACAATCAATTCCACCCCCTTCCCAAATGTCCTGTTTCATGGCTCCCCCCCCCCCAAACTTTCATATTTCTAATGGCAATAATAGAAAATGCCTTTCCCCAGGAAACAATATATAATAATATGTCAGCTGTTTGAAAAAAGGGGGGAAAAGATTGAGCAATTTCCAAATGGCGACAGGGTGAATAGGACATTAAGTTCTTTTCTCTGGTGGTGGTGGGTATTTTTTCTGTCATTTGACAGGGTTTGCGGCGAGCAGACAGAAGCTAAAGACTCTGAGAGACAGGAGGCTGACAGCTCACCTGTCAAGCCAGCTGAGCCTAGCAAATAAGACCTTCTGTAATTCTGCCACAAATTCAAACGATCCGAGCCAGAAGACGGGTGGAGGGGTGGAAAATGTCCCTTGCCCATTCCTCGCCTGCTCACGCATGTACGTATGTATATGCCCATCTTGTTTTTGATTACACATGTGCCGCCCCACAATAACAAGGAAAGTAGAGATAGACAGAGAGAGAGAGAGAGATGGAAAAGGGTATGGCAGAAAGGGAGAGAAAGAGGGGGATGAAGGGGTATTTTGCACAGAAAAATACAGGAGAAAAGTAGGAATTGGCAGATAGTCTGTGATAGGTAGAATGACAGTGAAAGTCAGAGAGCGCCCTGTTGACAGAAGAACTGTGCACAGAATGTTGATGCTTGGGAGAGACATGAGCCCTGTGAAGTGGCAAAGTTGCATTCCCAGCAGTGCAAGTGTATGGTGCAAAACAACACAAATTCCTTTTAGTTACTGTTTTTGAAAATATCCTTCAACAAAAAAAAACAAAAACATATTTACATATTTCTAATTCACATTTTACAGATACCCAGACATATTGATTGTGGTGAAGTATATATTTTTACAATAATAATATTTTCAAAGTCTGATGGATGTAATGTGTAACATATATCTGTGGGAGAGAGAGGGTCAGAAAGAGAGAGAGAGAGAGAGAAAGTCAAAGAAGATGCAACGCTTTACAAATGAAATCAAGGTTTTTTTTTATATATACTGTCCCTATTTTTCGATGTGCAATATTCAGTGAGAGAGCTACCCATGTGGAAGAATAAGCACAGCTCCCTTGTGTGCCTTTTCAAATCTATTCCTCACAGTTGCACTGTACTGGTCAAACAAATTAAATTACTGCAGCAGTATGTAAGTAATTTTATGTAAATTAAAGTGTTAATGTTCTGCATCGCGCTGCCGGCAATGGGCTGGTTTTTTGTTCTGGTGGTTCCTTCCCTCCATCACAGCAGTCACCATCGGTAATGAACACGTACGTTTTAGAAGACTAGACTAAAATCTATTCTGCCCCCCCCCCCCCCAACACACACACACACACACACACCAGCCCCCACTTCTCTCTTCTCTGTATACGCTAATAAGTATTCACTCTATCTGACTGCTTAGCTTGGGGGCTAACACAGTTGTGGGACTTCATAATAGTAGTCAGGAGGATATTTAAGATGCACATTCTCAGTAATGTCAGCTCCGATATTTCCAATCTGGAGCAGGATATTATTGTTGGTTTGTGGCATGCCGAATCCCAAGTCAGTTCTCTGGTGACCACAAACGCTCGGCTCGCTCAGCGGGGAATACACACGCAGCCGGCACCAGCCTCTCTGCCCTCCAGAAATGATCCAAATGCAGAATGGAGCAGCCTGTGCTCTATGTGCTTTATTCTCAATGTGCATTTCTCTCGCTCACATAACATGCCAATGCACCAGCCCACATCTGACATTCTGGAACTATTAGAATACTTACACAACGCACAAATATATGAACATATATTGACTCTTTAGCACAAAAATGTGAACATTTCCTCACTTTTCACATATAGCATAGATTTCAATGCAGTGACTTATTTCTAAGTGATGCTGTCTGTGGTAGGCATTGCCTACAGTGTGGGATCTTCCACATCTGCCTCCATTCTCAGTGCACACTGTGTCAGTTCTCCTCTGAAAGAGCTCGCTGCGATTTATGACGACACAGGAGAGCCCGAGATTTACACCTGGTTTTTCTTGCAGTAATCTCTCAAATTAAGAAGTGTATCCTTGCATTTCATTAAATCCTGGTTAATGAGATTACTGTCTCTCCCCAATGAGGTGTGATGATGGAGTGTCCTGTGCCACAGAGCATAAATTAGCTTGGTAGGGTTAAACGCTGGAACTAACTCATGTCTCAACACGGACCTCTGCCTGGTGCCCAACATTAACCGACAAAAATACCAAACCAGATCTGCCTTGATTTTATTGCCCTCACATAGAGGTGTTCGTTCAATAACAGTTTGAAAGGGTGCATTATATCTCTTTACATTTGTTTTTTTTCCATCTGTCAGTCAATGGGTATAGTTCATCTCACACTTTGACAGAGAAAGAGGGAGAGGGAGGCAGCATAAGCAATATCATCAAGTCAGGGAAACCAATATTGGTCTAAATTAATGCTGAACATATATGCAGAACACATAGCTGTGAGTCTGGTCCTGTCTTCTCAGTCGTAAAAAAAGCTCCGACAGAGCTATTTAGAAAGAACACAGGATTAATAAAACCGGCGATAAAAAAAGGGCGTAGACACTGTCGAGCACTTGCAGTTAATTACAAGAGGGGCCAAACAGTGAAGAAGGCAGCACTTTTTCTTTTCCTATCAGATAGTCACTTTTCTTTTTCTTTGGGGGGAAAGAGCAGAGAGAGGAGAATAGCCATGGTGATAATGGGTTTGATACATACTCTGCCAAAAAATGATATCACGGTAATGAGGTGGCTTGGAGGGCTCATGCATTTTGTAAGAGGCATTTCCAATGTATTAGTATAATTACCAGTGATGAGAAAACTAACTGAATTTCCTCTCACGAGTTCATTTGAGCTTGGTGAAATTACACCACACACACACACACACACACAAGAAAAAGACAGTGTGAGAGAAGGAGAATTATGGAGCCTTCCAGAGAGAGTTCATGCCTGATTTGATCATAGTTGCTAATTGGATGATCATTTTCATAAAGCCTTTCAAATGTCTGACAGTTTCTGTCCTTCATTTCTTTTCTCTCTCTCTTCCTATCTCTCCCTCTCTCTCTCTCTCTCTAAGTTAACGGCCCCCCCATTCCAAGCAAGCCAAACCCACCATCGGGAGCGAAAGTTAGCAGAAAAATCCCCAGCATCCCCAGCCGGAGCGTCCACAGGTGTACGAGTGACTCATTTTCAAGCCGCCGCTGTCCCTTTAATTAGTAGTTTTCCCCCTCAAGCCGTAACGAGAGAGGCTCTCTCCCAGTAATCATCTGAATGGGGGACCTGCGGGGTGAGATCGCACCGCGCTTCCTCATCCTGTCAACCCAAACTGTGTGGCGCTGTGGCTTAATGAAGCCGAAAACAAGGCTGTGGGTGAGCACACCAGCTTTGCATGTGACATGTGTACAGGGGAGCATGTTACAGTGTGTATGTGTGTGTGTGTGTGTGTGTAAGTAAGTGTCTAAGGGGTAATCTGTGGCTACAATGAAAGTAATGTGTGTGGGTGTGCAAGGGGTAATATGTGGTCACAGTGGAAGTGTGTGTGTGTGTGTGTATCTATGTGTGTGTGTGTTTGTATGAAACAACCCATAACATGGGTCTATTGGTGGTATGGGGGAGAGTGTTAAAGCTCGGGGAAACAGTAAGGGCCTGCTGATCAATCCATTCCTCATCATCTGTGTCCCTAACCACAGGGAGCTGTGAATCTTGTGAATCTTTGCGTGCATGCGTGCGTGTGTGCGTGCGTCCGTGCGTGCGTGTGTGTGTGTGTGCATGCGTGCATGTGTGGGTGGAGTGACTGGTCAGCAGATGGTCACACCTCAGTCACACCTTCCTCTCGGAGTCGGTAATGAGCGAGGTGAATGGGGAGCCCTCAGTGTGACAAAAATCACACCGCACTCTCACAATCGTCCTCGTGCCTCTCCAGCACCACACCACCGAATGTCCCCTACTGCCCATCGTCCAGGCCCCAACACACACATGAAACAGCCAATTAGGACCTCCACATGCAGACAGACTGCAGGTACCAGAGGATCAGACTTAGAAATATGGCAGATAAATGAAACACTAATCATGCCACCCTAACCACAGCAATAGAATGGTATGTCATCAAAACAGTGAATCACATGATCACCCTTTTCTACCTGTGGTGTTCCATTTGTAATTTTTCAGTTATATTAAATTCTGTTGAAGTTTCACTTTAGATTTTATCACACAGACATTTTGAAGGAGGACTAAATGTATGATCATGTTAATAGTATCAGTTGTTCCTAAACTGAGCTGAATCCGGTTTAAAGTGTTGTGTTATTTGTATGGTTGATGGGATAAGATATTCTCTGTGGCTGATGAGGCAAACAGCATAAGGCGGTTACCTCCAGGAAGAGGAGAGGGAGGTTGGGCTGGGGGGGGAGGGGTCGTGGGGGATGTCAGGGTTGTTAAGGAGATGAGGAGATGCAGGATTTGGGGCTGGGGCGGAGGTTGGAGGATGGGTGGGGGTGGTGGTGGGTGGGGTGGGGGGGGCACGGAGAACAGCACAGATGTGCAGGAGGGCCCCAGGCGAGACAGTCATTACGGCGCAAACTGCTCTGCTGCTTACTCAGGGAGAAGGGCTCGTGATGGAGGAGTGTCACGGATAGCCCAGAAAGCGGCGGAACATCTGGACGCGTGCCGTCCCCCTCGTCCCCGACGCGTGGGGGCTTTCCTGCCAGCTTTCTCTCCAATGTTTATGTCGACAGGCTCTGAGTTCGGTGGGAAAGACGAGCATCCGAGCACACTAACCAAATTATGCACGTGGTCGGATTAAGCGCTTAAAGTAAACATCGGATATCACAAGTTACATTGGGGACGGCTACAGAATGCACGCTGCTGTCTTTCTCGCAGCCCTATCATTACGCTGCAGCAGGTTATTTTGCTAAGCGGTGAACCCGCCACTTTAGTTTCTCGCACATCTTAGCAATGACAATAATGAGAGCCTGAGACAGCGCACCTGATAGGAGTTGATCGGTGCACCTCCTTGACGAAAGAAGAGAGAACTAAAGGCCTCATTTGGGGTAGCATCATCAGAGAACCACCCCACCTCTGAAGTAGACATTTCTGGAGGTAGCATTAGAAACAATGAAATAAATAAATACATAGTCTGGCATTTCAGTGATTCATCCGGCTAGAGGATTATCCAGTGAGTCTTAAATGAACTCATGTTCATTTCCCTATCTCTGCACATGACAGAGCCTTTACTTATTGTGCCAATACCAAACAAAATGATCCTTGATGGAGATTAATTCATCAACCCTGGTTGAAAATAAACTTTACATCCCAATAAATCCACATGGAGCACCAAACACTGATCACATCAGGTCTTTTTTCTTGAAATATGAGCAATAAAACAAACAATTATGTAAAAACCGTCTCTAGCTACATTAGTGGTTATTACTGGTTATGGGTGGAGAGTAAAAAAAAATGGTGCGTGCCAAGTATCGACCATCTGGCTATAGCCCAAGCTAGCACGCCACAGAACAATTGCATTCATTAGGTTAATTTATCATGGTGGTAAGCTCAATTTACCTTTGCCTCTGTGAGGCACGCTCATTAAGATTCTGCCTGGTTTTACCTCAGGCCCACTTGTAATCTTTCACACATGGTTCACACATAGGAGCAGATAGGGTTATCGGCCCGGCCTAAAACTGTTTAAATAAAGGAAATGGGGGGATTATGGAGGCAAATGACACCGAATGAAGGATGTTTAAAAAATGCCGGTGGAAAGAAAGGAAGAAGAGGCGGAGAAGTGGGAGAAGGGGTGGTGTTGGGCAGAGGCGGTTGGGGAGAAGAGCGCTCTGCCCTGCCTGCCTGCCTGCCTGCCTGGGCTTAATGGTGTAGTGGGGGCCGCGCTGGAGGCACGTGACTAAATGTATTCTGATAACTGAACAGCAGATGTCTCGCATGGAGCCCCTTTGTTGCCTGAACAGCAGGAACCTGCACTTCTGTGGGCTCACTTCACACTGCATTCATTTGCCTGCCAGCTGCCAATTTAAGGGAGAGAGAGAGAGAAAGAGAGAGAGAGAGAGAGAGAGAGTCTTTTACTCTGCTGGCATGTCCCAGAGAAAAGCCATGGTCCTCAAAGGCCCTGGCAATTAGTGATCTGCATAAGAACCCACACCTTCAGACACAAAGGGACAGAGGGGCCCAGCCTGTCCTTTCAGTTGTTTGAAAAGAGAGGTGCAGTTTGCCTTGCACCACGGGCATGAACTTTCAAACTGAAACTAACATCTGGGAACTCAGAAGTTACTGTAAATCCTACCCACAATGTCTGTTATGCCTAATTATTACTGAATGGAGTAATATTTTGGTATTTGGTATTCAGTGGTATTTGTTGATGCCTGCATCAATGGCTTTTCATTTTATCTGGTTATGTTGCTGATCATATCATAAACGAGTCACAGCAACGAAGAGGAATGACCAAAGAATGGAGTGATACTTATGTAGTATTTATTGGTATTTGGCATTTGGTTATGTTGCTCATTGGATCATAAACGGCCACAACAATAAGTGGATTTACTGAAGAATGAAGGGGTATTTGTTAATGCCCACATTAGTGCCTTGCGTTTTGTCAGGTTTGGTTGTTGATTGGTCACTGTGGGAAATCCCCTGCCTATAGCACAAGGAATTTAACATCTCTCCTGTGTATATCTGGAAAACTAGTGAAAATACATTCACATTTGATTTACTCACATTTACTTAATATAAATAAATAAGGATTTAACTTGAGGATTAATCACATTTCTCCGAGCTTAAGCTATATCCATTCCAGACTGTAACTGGTTTTGGTATATTCAAAGTCTTCAGTACTGGAATAGACAGTCCAACTAGGGACAAGTCAATACATTCGGACTACCACAAAAAATATTTTTGATGTCACCAACAAGATGATACAGTCTAAACCAGTAGTGTTTTTGATATCCCATTAATGAAGAAAAGCTTGAACAGTTGGGAAACTAGAGTCCATTTCAGTCCAAATGCTTTGGAAACAAGATGTAGGCTACCATCTATTTGACCAAGATAAGATAGATAGCACTTTATTCATCCCAGAAGGGAAATTCAAAATGTCCAGTAGCGTACAAAAACACAATGACATAACAACATTTCCACTCATAATCATTCATACAAATAGACATGGGATTGATAAATATATTAAGTGCATAAATAGAGATTTAAAATGAACTTAAAAATCGTCCATATCAGAGCACAGTCCAGTCGGGTTGCTAAGGCAAATATAGTGGGTATAGTAGAGGCAAATATAGCGGGTGTATGGTTATATGTGTGAAATATTAAGTTATCCAGTCATTTATCCTATAATAATAATAATAATAATAATCTTTATTTATATTGCACTTTTCAAAACAAAGTTACAAAGTGCTATACAATATCAACATAAATGAAAATGCAAATAAGACATAATAATATAACAATCAAATAATATATACTAATTCAATTAGAACTTAACATAAATTTGAAAAAGGAAAATAAACTTACACTGAAATAAAACTTACTGAAATAAAACTTGACACTGAAATAAAATTTAGGATACTGAAATAAAACTTACTGAAATAAAACACAAAATGAAGTATATTACTTAAACAAAACTAAGGAAGGCTTGCTTGTAAAGATGAGTTTTAAGGAGGGATTTAAAAGAGCATACTGACTTGGCTGACCTGATTTCATCAGGCAGGTCATTCCAGAGCCTAGGTGCCCTGACACTAAATGCTCTCTCCCCTTTAGTTTTGAGATTGACCTTAGGAATAGTTAGGAAACCACTACCAGATGATCTTAAAGTACGCACAGGTGTATAAGGTACTATGAGATCAGATATGTAGTTGGGAGACAGGCCATGTAGAGCTTTAAAAGTAATCAGAAGAATCTTAAAATCAATTCTAAAGCTTACTGGGAGCCAGTGCAGTAAGGCTAAAACAGGAGTAATGTGATTACAGTACTTTGTCTTAGTAAGAAGCCGGGCAGCTGAATTCTGAACAGTTTGAAGTCTCTTTATAGATTTTTGGTTCAGACAAGAAAAAATACTATTGCAGTAATCCAGGCATGAAGAAATAAATACATGTATAATGGTCTCAGTGTCTTTAAAAGTTAAGATGGAACTAATCTTGGAAATATTTCTGAGGTGATAGAAACAAGACTGTATGAGCTTTGTGATGTGACGTTCAAAGCTTAAATTACTGTCAAACCAGACACCAAGATTCTTTGCAACAGGTTTTACACAGTCTAAAAATTGAAAGGGATCTAAGGATGGTATCATTTGTTTCACTATGTGCTGGGATCCAATGATGAGGACTTCTGTTTTGTCAGAATTCAACTGGAGGAAATTGTTTGACATCCAGTTTTTTTTATGTCACAAAGACATTCATTTAAGGAATTCAGCATAGGTACAGCTGTGTATCATCAGCATAGAAGTGGAAGGAGACACAGTGTTTCTGGATAATGTATGTATAAACAAAATAAGATTGGTCCTAAAACTGACCCTTGAGGTACCCCATACTTGACAGGAGAAAATGATGAAGATGTGTAACTGTTTGCAGAAACACAAAACTTCCTATTTGACAAGTAAGATGAAAACCATTGTAAGGCTGTACCAGAAATTCCCACCCAATGTTCCAGTCTATGCAGCAGTATGCTGTGATCAATAGTGTCAAAGGCTGCGCTAAGATCAAGAAGTACAAGGACAGAACACATGCCATCATCAGCTGTTCTTAAAAGGTAATTTGTAACTTTCAGCAGTGCTGTCTCAGTGCTATGATACTTTCGGAAACCAGATTGTAGCTTTTCAAAAAGATTATTATTTTCCAGTGCAGAGACAAGCTGCTTGGACACTACTAATCTTTCAAGAATCTTTGATACAAATGGTAACTTAGAAATAGGTCTGTAGTTTTGAGGTAAAGATGGATCAAGCCCTGATTTCTTTAGCAATGGGCTCACACTTGCAGTTTTAAAGTAATCAGGGACAATGCCATTTAATCCTAACATTAATCCTAACATTAATTAATTAACATTAATTTAACATTAATCCTAGTTATCTAACTTATTGGTCGGGTTTAAACATATGATTAAAGGATTGTCAAAATAGATCAGAATCTTTGCTTATGCCACAACACCATACAGATATGTTAGGCTAGCCTGGCGAGCCAGACCCACATTTACATGTAGGGTCTGGACACTCACCGTTCGCAGTGCTCAGTCCGAGGGGCGGGATAATCAGTTGTCTTTCAAATTCCCTCTGCACGCAATAGGACAGCGGCAGCGCTATGAGTCCCATGCGTTTCCCACCAGCGGAGCTAGTTGGCTAGTTCAAACGTTTGCCAACTTAATAAAAGCTTAACTCGTGTCACACTGTTCGCCAACAGCAACATCCATCTTATTTGTTTTCAAGTAGCAGGGAATTCAAGCCAAACCGTTGCAACTCCATCAATCATTATGTTAAGCCCACCTACCGACTCTATACACGATTTCATTGGCCTGGCGAAGTCTGGGGATCTGGAGCTCACAAGCCAACGGAGAGTTGCTAGACTAGCCCTGAGGGGCGCGTCTAGATTTCTAGGCTAATGTTAGGCAAGGCTACTGCTGCTAATGTCTTGTGCTAACGTATGTCTTGTGCTAATGTTAGCAGGGCTAACCTACCAAAACTGTATTGGGTCTGCAAGCCTAACTGAACTGTGCAATAAAAAGTTTAATATAGACTTACCTGACTTCCCAAATAGCTTTTACCTGCAAATATCACATCAGGCAGTCAATCCATCCACTAAGGTCTTACCAGAGAGCTGGTGATATATCTACAAACATTGAATGTTCATCTTTAACAACTGAACAGGACTTTTAGTGGAGCGCCTGTGTTTACGATACTATACTCTCTAACAATGGGATTGCCATCTTGTCTCAGTTTAAGAATTTGCAATAATGCACTACTGAGGGTTTTATGTCATAGTACTGACAAACTGACTGTTGGTGAGGTTAAATACAAATATTTGCAGGAATCATGGATTGTTCCAGTAACATGGCTAAATTCAGTCTTCTTGAGTTGAGTACACAGTACTTACTTAGACATTAATGCAAGTCACAGATAGCCTACATCTGGAGGATATTTGCCATTCCTCTCACATTCAGTGTTCATTATTCTGCCTGGTAACCTGTTAAATAAAACACCCACTTTTCTCAAGCACACAAACTCATCAGTTCATTAACGCCTCTGTGAAAACAAATTCACACTCCATCGCTAAAAGCACGAGCTGGAGGTATGATCAGGAGCTGAGAGTGTAGGCTGGCACGTCTTCTAATGCTCTGATTTACCTGCTACCTATGAGCACACTGTGAGCCAAATCACATCTCAGCCCCACATTCAACCCTGGGAGGTCACACAAGCAGTTTAGCTAAATTTCCTTTCAACCTGAAACTTCTGAGGACTTGGCCAGTTTGGTTGGCTGCGAGAGCTTTGCTTTGCCTCGGATTTGAAATATCCATCCCTTCACTGACCTTGTTCTACCTCTTTTCAACGATAATTGGGTTCTGTTTCGTTAAACCTCCACTAACCCTTTTTGTCATCATCACCGTTTTCAAAGCAAGCTTAGAGAACTGATTGGGGTGTTGGCACATTTTGGAGAATCACTGGCCCATTATTGTAGCTGTGTAATGCATCAAGATTGGAGGGTTCTTTTTTCCACTTAAGATAAAGCATGTAATGCAAGGGAGAAGCTGACTTCACCAAATTGTTCTCACTTGTTATAAGAACAAAAGCCCGGCACATATTCCTCTCTCCCTCTCTCTCTCCCCCCTCCAGTGTCATCTCAACACAGCGCATGCGAGGAATAAGAATATCCCATTTCACCAGTTGGGAATGATAAAAAGTTTTTGATTAAGGCTAGGGATGTTCTATTTCATTCGGATGCGGAAGCAGCTTCGAGAGAGAGAGAGTGTGAGTGAGAGAGCGCAAGAGGATTAATCTTAAGGCAGTCTTTTTACTGCCTCTCAACTCTCCTGCCGGCGAGTGGAAGTGCCGCCCTGTGAATAATGGTATGTCCATCAGCCAGGATCTCGTGCACAGATTGGGATTTTCTTGGGGGGATAATACAAAGCAAGGGGACAATAGATGATTCATAATATACACTTTTAGCCTAGCGATTTCCGCTATTGTATGGGAGGGAGGGTATTAGACCGATCCTGCATTGCTGAACCCGAACATGACAGCAAGCATTGTCACTTTTACATCTCAGAAAGGGTGCAATCCTCAGTTTATAAATACACACACAATTACGCTGAAAAGCCCAATATTCAAATATCAGCGCCCACTCCTTGGAGAAGTTGTCATACCAGGATTTGGCTTGAAAAATACTTCCATGGCCTTGCAATACATTTACTCTGATTTCCCCAAAGATCAGGGTCCTTTTACAATCCTGCACACGGTTTTGACACTTATCCCCTTTAAGCCACAGTGGTGCTGCTGCTGCTGTTGTCTGCCAGTGGTGAAGCTTTTTGTTTTTCAGGGGAGAGTGGAATGGGCGCTCCCCTAACAAAGTTGTCTGGGTGGCGGCCATGTGAGCAGCACCTGTCTGTGGGAGGAACTGGCGATTTAGAGCAGGCCGACATCCATCAGTGGTTCAATTTGATATTTAATTTGGACTTTTATGGGCCTTACAGGCTGGCTGATGCCATTTCTCAGTCTCAGAGCCCTCCAATGGGATGGGGCATAAATTCCTCCCAGCCCTATAGTGGTGTAGGGTCTAGCCTCGGCAAGCAGAGATTTACAGTGCATGGTGGACAGGAGCCTATATTGCGCGTCTCTACGGGTGACTGCTGACTGGGACTTCATTCTGGTCATTCAACCTTTGAAGTCATTCCATGCCCTAATACCTAAGTCTCAGCTATATGTAAATATCACCTGCCTTTTTAACATAACCAACCTATGACAAATGTGATCTTATTAGAGATGCTCTCACCATGCACGGAGGGCTGTTCATTCAGTAAATAAGTCCTGCTGGAATTCATCTAAATGGGAAACTGCTGATCATGCTGCTGTGTCTTCGTGCTGGGAAAAGGCACATCTGAGCACATCGATTAATTGAGCATTAATCTACGGACTTTGCAGTATTATGGAAAATATTTTTTATTTTTATGAGTTATGCTGTAGGTGGGGAAAGACGGGCAATATTCCAGTAGGGTAATTTTCAAGGACCAGCGCATAGTTTTATAAACTAATCCCCTCCTAATAGTCCTTTTTAATGTAATTTATTGGTTCCTTCATTACCCTTTTTGTATTAGTAATTATTTCTAAAATACCAAAGAGCCATCTTTTCTTTCTTGGTCTTTCTTGGCGGCTGATTTATCACTTGGTTCTGGCCTGACGCTGTCTTGGCGAGGTGTGACATTTCAAAATATTTATAGCTCTCGCACATTAAAGCCCTTTGTCTGAAGGTGACCGTCCACTCTTCCCACACAACGTTAATTAATGGATTCTCTGCTTGTTCAACTTTGCTGTTATTTAGCTACGGCCGAGTGCTACTCTGATCTGATGGGAGGTTGTTGGTAGCTAAGGAAATGGCTCATAAACATAGGCTCTTTTCCCCTTCACCTCAAAGACACATTGCAGAAGGTAGGATGGGAGACTGTTCCATGCCAAAGCACCAAATCTTTAATATTTTATTGATCTGATCTAAACCTTCTGCCCAAAGTGGCAATTAAAATTCAATTAAACTGACTGAAAGCATCATATTAAATTTCAGCCCTTTACGAGCTCCCAGATAATGCTGCAGGACAAATCTTGAATATAATCACACTCTTTTGAAATTATATTATCCAGTTCATCCACAATAAAAGTGACACTTTTAGGTATACTTCCAATATTTTTTAAATATAATCCTCTAATGAACACATTTTATAGCCTTTAAATCAATTATTATTGGGTATTTTAATAAAGTGAATTGGGAAGCTATTGTTTTACACACTGCATGAGAAATTATTGGAATTCTGCGCTGCCAACCATATCCAAATCACTGTCTCTTCCTCCTCCCTCAAAATCGTAATGCCCTGCTGAAAAACATGCCCTGGTATGCACAGCGATTGTGTTACTGTTTCCTTGCTGTTATGACTACCATAGAACTGTTCCTGGAGACACATTTTTCTTTTTACATACCATAGAGTATATAGTGGCAAGTAAATATGAGGGCAAATTATCGCTGGCCTCCTGTCAAAATACACCTTCCATGATCTCGTCCTACAGACGAGATCGTCCTATGTGTATAAATCGACACATAAATGTGTACCGTTAAAGTGCCATTCTTTCAGCGTGATCTCAGTATGAAAATGACATTCTGTTAGGGAGTCAGTTTTAAACAGAGCCCTCAAGTCACTTGGCTTTATGCCTCTCTCAGGTACAGAATGCTCACGGTTCACAGAGAGAGAGAGAGAAACGGCTGTCGCAGTATGCCATTTGGAGAAACATTTCAACATTCAACATTTCATTAAAAATGCACAATAGTATATCATGCAGAAAGCATACACTCCATAGATTAAATAAAAAATAAAAAAATAAAAGTATGTGGCAACTACTCCCAACAGGAGCACTATGGACACCCCTGAGCTGTGATGTGAAAGACGGTGGCACCTTTTAATAAACAGGATGTTCAATCCACAGCGAGGACAACTATTCATGTCACACAATTATCGGTGTGTGCTTTTAAAAACCACAGAGGCTCATATGTGGAACCTCACAGTTGCAGCCAATGATGTTTCCCCTCCCCTCTGCTGTGGCCCTTGGTTGCCATGCTTCCTAATGTGAGCTGTATCATAATAACAGTTTGCGTGCTGTGGGGAGAAGTGAGAGCTTGTTATTGCAGAGCCTCTCCCGCTCTGTTTTGGGGCTCATATCTGTTTGCTCTACCTGATTATTCGCCCCAGCTCTCTCAGCAGCCCCTGCTCCCACCGTGGCGATAAAGATATTCATTTACTCCATGTGAGAATATGAGAATCTTGTTCAACTTGGTCCCAAATGACTTCTGGGAGGGGGGGTTGGGGGGGCTGCAACACACGGCATGAAATATTCATCAAGGCTTAAACGCAGTAAAATGCCTGGTTGATGTACCAAAATAAAAAGTTAAGGGTGGGTTGTTTGTTCTGGGGACTCCATCCAAGTCATCTACATCCATTTGACTGCAGGACTAGTAAATAACAATAACAGAGGGGAAAAACAGTGACAGTGCATTCATTGACAGAGAGCAGTGAGGGGAAGAGAGCCTACCATGTGGGGCACATTCCAGTCCCAAAATACCAACACTGATGCAACCCCCGTCTTGCCTAATTGTCAGATTCATAACACGTCTGGCCTTTGTGAATGAAAAGCTTGGCACACGGGTGCTGGCACACCTCCACCGGCTCATCCTGAGGGAGCTGGGGCAAGAGCGGGCGGAGAGGAGGAGGGTGGAGGAGTGGAGAGGGAGCTGGGTGGTAATGGTGGTGGTGGTGGTGGTTGGGGGGGGGGGGGGGGTAAAATATGGAGTGGATGATGCTGTGTGGTGGTCTCTCAAAGGCATTCTCCTGGTTAAAAGGGCAAAATGAGATGCGAGACTCGTCGCTGCCCCCCACCCCCACTCCTCTGTCACGTCTGTGGGCTCCGGTGCCGTCCTCTCCTCTCCACTCCCTTTAATTTTGTTTGAGTATATGGCTCACTCATCTCGGGTTTTATTGACTCAATCTCGGGGAGCGCCGCAGCCACCGCTCTCCGTAACACGGTCACCGTAGCCGTGGCAACTCAGGCAAGTTCTTGATTTCGGTACTCAGTAATTTAAGGCCTTTATGGAATTGCAATTTCAGGGCTCACTGCTTGTTTTTCTAAAATGTACTCAAGGAATTAGTTACTCCAGCCACAAATCAGCTGAATTTATGCACAGTTGTAATACAGTTTATGGCCTCATGGTACATTGCTTCAAAAACAGCAGATGTGAAATTATGATAAATTTAATGAGGGCTTTTTCCCCCTCTTCGCTCTCTCTCCTCTGGCCTGATGTAGTGGAGTAGAGAGGGATGTGGAGCGTGTTTACTTACCCCCATACAATACATTTAATGTCTTAGTCAGGGCCGCTGACAAAACCTGATTAATGCCCCTCGTCCCTTTCATTAAAGATAAGACTGGCACTGCAGTCAGGAGATAGAAAGCGTGCCATAAATCTCCAGCTGAAATGAGCAGTCAAATAATCACTCATCAGAAATGAAATCTACATACATTAACACTAACAGCCGGCCTGCCTGCCTGCCATAGACGTAAACATGAGCCCCAGAACATCCTAATGTTGGGTGAGGGAGTGGGGGAATTGTGGTGGCTTTTTTTTGAGGGGGGCTTGGAAAAAAGGGTTGTGGCCAGGAGTTAGGAGATGTGTGGAGGTGGGTGAGGGGTGGTGTCTTCGTGTAGGAGCAGACACGTGCCCCAGCCAAGCAGACGGCCCGTCATTAAGCTAAGAGCAATGAGCGCAGTTGGGGGACATAGGGGTGGGGGGTTGGGGCTAGACAATTAAGAGGCGCAGAGGAAGGACATAATGTTGATCCATTCTTACAATTAATCAGCACGTGCATTAGACAGTGATGGGTGACCCCCACACCGTTCTAACGAAATGATTTTTCATCTCGTGTTTGGGACAGCTCCCGAGCCCTAATATGCCTCCGAGGCGCTCCGACGGAACCCTGTCATTTATTCTGGCCGGGCCCATGACAGCCACCAACCTGTCTTCGGCGCGGGGAAAAAAAAGAACATTATCTGTGCTCCCGAGACGTTTTGCACCAGGGCTAAGCCTATGAGTGACGATAATAGACAGCCAGCAATGTAAGACTATGATAATGCTCTCTCTCTCCCTCTCCCTCTCCCTCTCTCTTTCTCTCTCTCCTTTCCACCATCACTATCTCCCCCTCTGCCCCTCCCTTTCTCATGAACGAGAGACCTCCCTCCACTGTGTGGCATATGTGCAGATAAAACATGCGTGGAAAATTAAAAATAAATACATCGTCTGATTGCTCTTTGTTTTGCAGCTAAGGAAAGACAATTATATCTTCATAATGAAACCGAGCATTTCTAAACAGACTCCTACTCTCTTCTCTCTCTCTTTCTCTCCCTCTCTGAAACCTCCTTCCTTCCTCTCGCAGTTCAACATATGGCAGGAACAGGATGAGCCGCTATCTCTGCAGCGGAAATTATGGAGAATTCATTCTACATTCACCAGGAAAGTCACACACAATTAGAGCCGGTATCAAACCAGAACAGACGACCAAGCCTAAACGGCGTGATCGCAGGAAGGAATGTCTAATATTATCAATCCCTCATTCCTAAACACCGAGTGTTTTATTGAACTCTGCCTGGTGACAAATCATACATCTGTTGCCTGCAGTCACCCCTTCTTTTTCAATTTCCATCCTTGACACAGTCGCACCTCTGTGGTGCCACTTTGGAATAAAACCTGCGATTGTCCTCTGTCCACTGCCCTGCTCTTGTTATTCTCTCCCTCCATATGCTCGCGAGGGTCACCTGTGTCCTTTGCCTCTACTGGGTCAGTCATTAGTGACTTCATTAAGCCCTGACTGGAATCATCTGGCTGGAACAGGTAGAGCTCCTTCCTCGTCTGTGGAGAGGTGGCAATATGCTCCCTGTTATTCCGGCCTCATTTGCGCCAAAAAGCCCCGGCAATGAAATCCGTTCCGCTGAAGCTCATTGCGTTAAGTGTGATCTCGGGTCCTTGCTAGTTAGGGCCACTGACAAGAGCAAAGACCTGGCACTGATTAGGCAGCTGGGCGAGTAGATGATGCAGCTTCCCCTGTGTTATTTATTTCAAAACATTCCAAGCAGGTTAATTAGCTCATAGAGATCCTCTTATTAGGAGCTGGAGTTAAGCAAATATTATTTTAAAAGAAGCTGCTACTACAATTATGGGAAAGTACACTTAATACATGGCTTAAGTGAGGGCCTGCCTCTAAGTGCACTCATCCCGTTGCTAAGTCTCAGCACGAATGTGCGCATACATCAGCCGCACGACACCTGCAGTTTAGGATGATGTATGAGCAATGCCTATTTATTATGTGGCCAGCACTCCGCATGGTGTGGGATCTTTGTCTGGTGCCGCCTGTCAAGGTTGCCACTTAGCTGTTTGAGACTAATGATGTAAATATGAATATTAACAAATGGCTTTTCATCATGGCCAATCTTTCATCATCATCATCATCATCATCACCAGCATCATCGCCGTCATCCCTCAGCATTGTGGAAATGGAGGTCGCTGATGAAACAGATAGCATCAAACAGCTGAGACAGCAGCATATCATTAGTAGGAGTTCCACACTGGACTAGACTAGCCGCGTATCAGCCGTCACCGACCAACCCCCCTCCTTTGACTGTTACGTCTGTCTTTCTAAGCGGAAGGGGTCCATTTGTTGTTGATGTTTTTTTTTTAAAGTCAAACATGTTACTTGTTTGTGCAAACAGATAGGGTACAGTGTGTATGTGCACACAGCATCAGCAAACACGTGGAGAATTAGGAGTAGCTCGTATCAAACAGTGGGACGGATGTGTGAGGGACATGAAATATTAGTGTTTACCGACTTCCTGGTTTCTCCGGAGCAAAGCGTGATCCAAAATGATTCAACCCATCGACTTCCCCTGGGAGGCCAAAACTTCCTCCGACAGAGGAAAAGAAAATGAGAGAGAGAAAGAGAGAAAAGAAAAAAAGAAAGAAAGATGGAGAAGGAGTTACGTCACGCCTCCACTAGAGCTGAGTAAAAGCAAAGCAACGCACCTCGAGGAAAGACATCTTGTCAGGGTGCATTAATCATGCCCACCATCCAAAACAGATTCCCTTCATAAGCAATTTCACTCATTAGAGAGATGGTGCCTGTTAAAGGGGAGTCGCACATTAGCAAGAGCGGTGGGAAAGAACTGAGCTCAGTATGGCACCAAAAGAGAGAGAGAGAGAGAGAGAGAGAGAGAGAAACCGAGGGGGAGTCAGGATGTTCAAAGTGTAAAATGACTTCCTCGAGTACAAGTCAGTAAACAATACATTTTATGCCGGGGCTTCTTGAAGAGCGCCACCGAGGAGGCTTCCCCCTTTATGGTGTCTGTCAAATTAAGTAGTCGCTCGGCGAGGTTGGGGCTTTAACATGGACACTTCAATCCCTCCCAGGCAGAGCACTGTTCCTGTGAACTGTGGCAGAGGGTTAAGTGGCGTCCCATAGAGTCTGAAATCCAAACAGTTAATCAGGCTTATTTAAAGGGGATCCAACATACAAGCACCAATAAAGTCAAGCCTTCATTACTGGCTACTCTAAATGAGTGCTCAGACTTACCACAGGATTATGAGGACTGCTCCAACAAGAATGAATAACTTCAATTTACCACACTGCGTTTTTAGATTTGTGCTACGCGTTTGGCATGTGTTTTTGCGGATAACAAAAATCATGCAAAAACAGTAGTTATGCCGTCATTAAGAGGGCTTGCCCTTTTTGTGTCTGAGAGACTGCTGTTCTCTTGGCTGCGTTCTCATTCCTTGACATAAACACTTCAGAAATTCCAGATCTTTTTATTTATTTATTTTGGAGTCATAAGCCTCTAAAAATATCAACGCCATAATATTCTTTTTGCTGTGCATGAACAAAGGTCAAGATCACAGAAAGTCTGCTCTGAATCAGCACCAAGGGGAATGGGAGCATTGTGGAAAAGCAGACTTTCTAGCCAGTGACAAGATAAAGGTGCCATCTCACAGGCACATCAAATAATGCAGAGGTTGGGGCGTACCTCAACAAATGGTCCTTAAGGGGACTCAGGCTCCTGGTGCTCTAGCTTGAGGGCTCTGCAGAAACTGTTGTTTGAAAATTACCCAACAAAAACAGGCTTTCAGGAAGGAAGATGTTTTCAAAGAGGAAGGATGACAGTGTTTATTTTGCCATTAAAAATAAAAGCCGAGCAAAAAGAAAAAAAAAGTTGTTGAACAGATGCTAAAACAAACACTAGTGACTGCTGGATCATATCTTGACAAAACAATGAAATGAATACAGCCTACGTGAGCACATAGACCATGGCTTGAGCCAGCTATAATACTATAAAAACAATGGTGGTTATAACAAAGCTTTCAGTACCTGAGCAGTATTTTAGGCCATATATACACCTAGTGAAATTGGCCACAGTGGCAAATATTCCATAAAGATTACAGTGAATGTCTGGATGAAGCCAAGAAACTCCACTTTCATAACTCACCAGGCTGAATCACCAAAGGCCGTTAGAATAGCAACTTTGCTATTTTATCTAGAACTGATCACATAACCTGTATCATTCTACATCATCACATACATAATTACATACATATTTTTTATCAGAAGAGTGGTTAAACAGCAGTATATTATTTCAAGAAAAGATCTCATTCAGTAGCCAATGCCATAACAAAAGATGTTGGGCACTATGGAAGGACCTTTATGTTTAGTGGAGCATCTGATCATCCATGGGAGATGTTCTTGGAGCATGTATTTCTTTTGAACTCGGAGACATGATTCCCATCCTCTCCTCCTGAAGCTCCTTCTCTTTGTGCAGATCTCCCCGTCCAGGCAGCCTGGGAGAAGTCATTTTACAGTTCAATCAGGGATTCTAATAAACTGACCTGTGCTTTAATGACTAATTCATTGTCTCCTTTATTACCTTCATGGGCATAAACTGGATTAATGACTTGAGCAAGGTTAAAAACAGTACTACGCTGCTTTTCCTTCATCCATTATCAATCATTCTTTAGGCTCTTCTGAAGAGAAGTGTGGCGGAAATTGAAAGAAAATTAGTGATCTCCTTGATGGAGGTAAGAGGATATCTTGCAGGTACCAGAGAATATCCCCCGGTTTGGCTTTGAAATAGGCTGATAAGAAGCCATTTATAATACTTGCGCCTGAGCCGGGGCGTATAATGTATATGTAATTATTACCTTTAAACCTCCAACCAAGGGTATCACAAATCACCTAGGATGACATTAATCATGTTAAAAAGCTATTCATTGGCAGATTATATTTTCCGATGATGAGTTGTTGTCAGGCCTGTACATGAGGAGCTCGGGGGAAAAACTGGATACTAGGCTTTAAAATCTGCAGAGTAGGTTTTCAGCGGACAAACTTTTCTTCTTCATAAATTCAACAAAAAATAGAGAGAAACTCGTAACAGGCCCAGAATAGAAAAGAGACGTGAATTTAATATTTTATCTCACTTTTTATCTTGTGTTTGACAGTTACTGTGGTGTCCTCTCTCTTTTCTGATACATCTGGCATTTTATTCATGGATTCCAGGGACAGAGAGAAGACGAGGGGGAAACTAACGGAAGAGTGGGGCATGTGTATGTGTGTGTTTGATAGAGAGATGGAGAGAGTGTGAGAAAGAAAGAGAGAGAGAGAGAGAGAGAAAGGGAGAGAGGCAGCAGAAAGAAGCAGCTCAGGCTTCTTTGTTTACAATTCCATATTCCCCACACATAGACTATAGGCTGCTGCATCTCTGGGTCCTGTCTCTTAGCCGAGTCATTTCTGACAAAGTTAATGATTTACTGTAAAGCATGCCATAGCGGATGATTTGTGACATGTTGGACGGCTGGATGGGGGCAGACTAGGCAGGTTTCTGTGGGGAGTGCTCGGGATTCTGGGACGCCTTGAAGATAGCAATTTATTATATTTAAGACAAGTGTGACATCCTACTTCAAGGAAGCAGCACCCATACATAGCGAGGTGGGGGGGGGGGGGGGGGGGGGCATTTTTCGTGGTCATACTGGGAGGGGTGGATAAGTACAAAGGAATGCCTTACTGTTTTTGGAGATGACATAAAGATAGGAGGCAGGGAAACGGAGGCAGGAGGCTGGAAAATAATGGGTAATGGAAGGATTTAGCCCCAGGCTATGTGCCTGCTTTGCCTACTTCTGTATAACTAGTATATTTATAATTCAAATACATACCTTTAATAATTAACCACTAGTGAATATTAAAGGAGAATGCACAATTTCATGTACAGATGTACTTGGATGAAAATGCATTAAATTTCAAATTTCACTGCACCAAGGAACAAAGAAATGACACAATGGATGAAGGTGCTGTATCTCTTGGTGCATTTCAAGCTGGGCAAACAGTCACTATCCTAGGTGACCATTACCTACTAGTCCACTATGGCAAAAATAGAAAGATGACATTGTTGCTCCTGGAGAAATATATTTATTGGAAAGAAATAGTAAATGGTTATTTTCCACATTTTATTTTCACTACATTCTATTAATTAGGTCCTGATGACATATGATATTTGTTATTATGTCTTACAATTAGCGCAAGTGTTCAATCTCACAGAGGAGCAAATCATGTAATTAGTGAATCAGTGATTAAAAATAAGCTGAGATAGACCCTGGGTGACCTTTGGAAAATAACAATGTAGTATCAAAACAACACAGCTATAATATGGATGTGTGCCTTTAACCGCAGTGATACAACTGAAACTGCCCTCTGGTAGGTAGTTTTAGTACATTGCCCCCTTATATGTACACCTGCTTGGCTTCAGTGTAAAAAATATCATACTCAGAGTATCATTGAAATCCTCACAAAATTGCAAGACACTTTCAGACATTAGCTGTGCTCCAAACATAATTAAGAAAATATACATTTGCCAGTATCTTCGCCATCCTGTTCCTCTTTCTCGTTGGTCATCCACTCCCTACTATACCCTTACTAAGGGCAAACAATATGTGTGTTTCCCCGAATAGCCCTGATATGCTGTGAGTTGTAAAGGTGATATAGAAGGTGATAACAGTTGATTGATGAAGCTGACTGCTGTATCACTGCCTGGATAGCTCTCATCACGTTGCAGCGTTCACTATATTGGGTATACTAGCGGCTAACCCACGCCTCTGTCATCGCACACATAATTAAGAACCATGTGTCTCTTTATCAATACTGGCAGTTGTTGTACACCCTCTTCCTCACCTAGAGGCACTGTCTATTTACTTTTGGAATATCAATACACCATATTATATCTGTGATGGTCTTGTCTATTAAGGTTAAAAGGCAGATGTATTTGCTAATGCTTTTCAGAGATGGTGGGACATAAAGACTATTTGTGCAGTGAAAGATCATGCTGCAGGGTGGTGCTGTCACCTTGACATGGTGATGAGTGTTGTATGCACTTAGGGCTCTGCTTACAGTACTCATAATATCTGGTAGGTAGGTCAAACCAAGCCAGACAGGTCTTAGATGAAGGAGAAGAGACTAAGGATATCTCACTAGTCTTCCAGGTTTTGGGAGCAAGGTATGGAATGGAAAGAAAACACTGGTTGAGTAATGTTATCATAGTAACCCCTGAAGATCCATGGCATTATTAGTCTTATTTATGCAAACCTCTATATTTATCTAACTGATATCACATTAACCAATCACTGATGTAAATGAATATTATGCTTTGTTGATCAAACTCTTTACTTAATACTGACCATTTCCATAGTATTATCTTATTATTCTTATTTTATCTCACATATCTTATTAAAATGACAAGCAAACCTTGGTATTTACAACCATATCCAAAAATGTTACATTTGACAGACTAAAGAGTGTATTTAGAATTATGAAATTAAACCTCTTTAGTTCTTTATTTAGAGTGATTAGCCAAAGTTTAAAGTCATTGTGGGGTAGTGCCATGTAATAAGGAATGATTACATTTCTGCTTATGGCACTTCAGGGCATATATTACATGACTCAGTATCACTATAAAGTCATGATTCTTAGTAATTTTATAAGGCCCACAGTTGTTAAAATGAAGTATCACTTCTCTTTATTGTGGTGTATATTGTAATTTTATTCCTAGATGTTTATTAAATGTGCTATATTTAAGTAATAGTAAACGAAATAGTATTATAGTGTGGGAATAACTGCTTACATTTCATGCCGAAAATGCCGATGCACAGTTGCTCAATATGATCTACCACAGAAAGTATGCAAACCAGCTAGGGCTACATCGCCCTCTCGCATCATACCACAGCAAGGCAAAGCGATGGACTGCCAATAATTGTGTTGCTATTTGCTAAAATCCAATTACAGACAAGCTAAATCATGACAGTCAAAGTTTAGAAATGGAATGCTCAAAATTTTGGAGCATAAATCCATTTTCATTCAAGTTCAATTTACAAATGTACCCCCTGTTAAGCTAGGTGGTTATCCATGGTCTGTTTGCCTCAACCAAGGTACATGTAATATGGATAGATGTAATAATATACTGCCCCCCAATCAGTTGGAGGGGGCAGTATGAAGTCATATAGTTCAATAGCCAAGAGCTAGCCAGGCTTACATAATCCCTCTGAGGAAGGAAGTGATGTATTTGAGCAATGTTAAGTTATCTGTGACTTTCTGTCACAGAGAGTGAAAAGAGGATAAACAGTTCAATTATACGTATAAGTATAAGTATATATACTCTTTTGATCCCGTGAAAGAAATTTGGTCTCTGCATTTATCCCAATTCGTAAATTAGTGAAACACACTGCACACAGTGAACACACAGTGAGGTGAAGCACACACTAATCCCTGCGCAGTGAGCTGCCTGCTACAGCGGCACTTGGGGAGCAGTGAGGGGTTAGGTGCCTTGCTCAAGGGCATTTTAGCCGTGGCCTACTGGTCGGGGTTCGAACCGGCAACCCTCTGGTTCCAAGAACAAAGCGCTAACCAGTAGGCCACGGCTGCCCAACACTGAACTATACACTGAATTGTGTGGTTTCTCCAAGGAATCTAACAGCGTTCTGTTGAATACTATTGTATATACCAACTAGCACTGGTTTGTGTTCTCATGAAACCTATTGTTTTCTTCATATGTTCAATGACAGAGCTTTCAGGCCCAAAGCTAGTAATATAAACTACATGGATTCTAAAGACAAATACAGTCATTTTGACTGTACCTTTTAGAGCATATCTATGAATTGAAGCCATTCAGTAGTCTCATATCTCATGTAGAAAACCCAGCTCAATTTACTCCCTGAGGGAACTGGGCCGTTTGCAATATAGCAATGCCAGTACCTGTCCAAATGAAGGTACATGAAAAAACTATTTTCCAGGCAGAAGCATGTGCATGCTCATATTCAAGGTGGTGGAAGGTGCATGTTTTCGTTGCAGAAGGTTTTTTCTTTTTTTTTTTGCCAGTCGAATGAACCACTCAGTCATAGTGAACCTTTTCAACCTTGTGTTATCTATATCTTTCACCAAAGATGTCTAGAGGCACTTGCATGCCGAGGCTTACCTGTTTGTTAGCAAAGAAATACTTTTGAGGTGAGCCAGACTGCAGACTCGATACAATCCCCCCTCGGAAGCCAGGCTCTGGAATCCCTAAGTACCGACTAACTAGAGCCGGTACTTGAGGTCCGTCAACTTGTGACAGTCTGTCATGAGTTCAGCCACAGGCCACAATGTAACAAAGCATCAAGGTTAGAATGTGGTCAGACACAGAACACCTGGAAACTTTCACAGATTCTTTTTGACAGTTGTGGAAATGCATCAGGTTTATGCCCTCTACAAATGAGTTTTGGGGGAGAAAAAAAAAACTAGGACAGACTTTGCAATGTTAGAGTTAAACATACTCTGAGAAAATATGCCCAGAAAAGCAGAAAGACTTATTTTATCTCTAAAAGTGTCCTAAATGTTTACCCTTCCCTAAATTTGATCTCTATCCCAAAGCTGCATGTTAAAAGCAGTTGATAAATAATCTCTATTTGCATGGTTTGCAAATCGCATCATTGATCGCACTGTGGCAAAGCTCTCTCGGCAGTATGAGACTGCAGACATAAAATGTTCTATGAGGTATGCTCTAAAAAAAACACTGTCCTTTCACAAATGTTTTGTTTTGTTGCTTCAAGCAGATATTGTTTCATTTGAACCTCATTATAAACGTCCTGGAGACATAGTCCACATGTCTTCATTACCCTCCATTTTGTTCTTCCACAGCTTATTTCATGACCATTTTTCACACCCATGGCTTTTTTAACTTCACGTTCATCCATGAGCCTTATGGAGAGATGTATACATATACAGTAAGATTCATGCATTTAATGCTGAGGCATTGTACTTCTTTGTTTTATTCAATAATTTATATCCAGTCCTATTGCTGAATGAATATTTAGATGTAAAGTATCCCTCAGAGCTGCCTGTGAGCTAGAGGGAGGGAAGTGTGTGTTTATGGTATTAAATTCTCAAACATTCTTTCAGGCTCTCCTCTTCTGCCTCCAACCATTAAACACACCAACCAGAGTAACGGATTTGTTTCATTTGTTGTGTTAAGAACATTGCTTGACATTGTTTAACTTTGTAATATATATTTATGTGTTTGTTTGTTTGTATGTGTGTGTGTTTTGCAGATATTTTTCAGACATGGATCTTGAAATCTGTGTTGCCTATGTAATGCAAATATCAACTTCCATAGTTATGATGCAACAACAGAAGAACATTTGTCTAAATAAGCAAGGGAATCTCTTTGGTCATAACAAGCTGTGGATTTTGTTCGTTATTTGAAGCACTGAGAAATGTCACAATGAGAGACTTTCAAAATCACTGTGACATCTGCCGTAGACGACTCCTACTAGTTTTATTTGTATCACACCTCATATTTCATAAACGGTCTCCAATGAAATCGACTTTTTCAGTGAGATCATTCATTGGTGTAGATTATGTTGTCTTACAACTAGTTAGTCAGTGAAGTTCCACAACTACCAGATATCCCAACTGAAGAGTTCAAGCTATGAGTTAACCAATGAGATGGGGGATTCGAGGAGAAAATCAGGACATATTTCAAAGCACCCTATTGCCTCAGCAAATGTGTTTGCTTGGCCATCGGCATGTTGGTTCAAAACCACATACATTAATCTGTTTGTGTATCTGAATATAGGTCTTACATGTAAAAATGTGTTTGTGTGTTTGTTTGTTTGTGTGTGTGTGCTTAGACATGTGTATTTCTCTGTGTGTGTGTGTGTGACATAGTAGGTCTTTATGGTGCGATATTTACTCAGAGACGTGTGTCTGACTGTTGTCACAGCCTCCCTCCCTCCCTCTCTCTCTCTCTCTCTCTCTTTCTCTCCATGTCCCCGTGGCACTCCTCTCATTTCCGTCTCCGCTGTGGATAAGCAACGGGCTGCAAAGGGAGCACTTGGCTTTGATATTTCACTCCTCATTTGAATCAGTGCTCCCTTTATTTGACACTGCTCAGTAATTACCTGGGTACCTTGCTTGATCATGTGAACTCTTCCAGAACCGAGAGGGAAACGCTCAAACAGGAAGAAACGGGGGAAAACAAAACACCCAACAAACGTGGCAACTGCATTTGTTTAAATTGGAAGGGCTTTTAAACAATTCATGAGTAAGGGGATTGCTCTCTCTTTCTCCTTTCTCTTGTAAACACACACACACACACAGTAACGCATATACACACAAACACACACACTTTTTCTCCCTCTCAGAAGAAACTGGTGATGTATTCCACAAATATAAGTACTTGTTTGTGATCAAGAGGCCTCATGGTCTGATGTAACTCACTTTGTGGTGGGTCAGTCATAATACAAAACAGATTGGCGACCTTTTTTCCACAAGTTTTACCATCCTCACTTTCACTGGATCATCAAGCTTGAGTCGGCCATCTCTAGTCAACGCTGCTTTAAAATCAATATAAGTTGCTATTATTCAGTATAGATGTCTCTAGTGTATAATGTTATTGCTTGTCTCCTCAGCCTGTGTGTGTGTGTGTCAGTTAGCTTCAACTAAGTGTAAAGTAGGCTACTATGACACTCATTTTCAATAAATATCTTTTTTGAAACATCATAGTGTAAATATTATACTGTCAGCCCCAAAAACTTTTCCAGAGAAAGTCCTTTCTGCTCTTGACTCTTGATTAATGCCTGTATTGCTGTGTTCTCACTGTATCATCAACATCATTTCAGTATTTTCTTACTACAATTAGATGTTTAGTTTATGGTACGTGCAGCATCTCTCAATAGATTTCAGTGATGCCAAAAAAAAAAGACGGCATCAGCCTAGAGTTCATCTTCGCAAGCTCTAGTTATATCAAATATTTCAACTGACCAAACTGATAGACTAGGAATTTTTATTCAGTTGATGAGAATCCTTAATTATGTGAATCATTAGAATAATTGCAGTCTGTCAATGTGAGTACAAATAGCTGAAAATATCTTCATTTGGTATCAAGCTTTTGCGTCAGTGATAATTAATAGCAGTGTAGTCACCATCACAATCAATAGGCACCATATTTCAGCATATCTCATGACCCAGTTTGCGTTGTTGAGCGACTTCGAAAAAACTTGTGAGACAACTCCATGCATTTTTTCTGTGTTGGTTCCGTTGTTGGCAGAATGAGTGTGTGACGCTAGTGGCTTATAAGAATAATTTTCATGTGTGTGAGGTGCACATAAAAATCGGTTTGAGTCTCTCCATTGCACATCAAACACTAAACAAACACTACAGTCTTGATATTTTCATATAGCCTGTCTTTCATTCAAGTCCTGTGTCCAGTTTTTGAAAAGAGTACTGTACAGTACGTTCCCAAAAGGGGTCTCTTATTTGTACTCCTGGGGTCTTTGGGGATAAAAGTGCGTGCATAATAATGAGTCTGCCTGGGCACATTCTTTCCTGAAGGCTTGTCGTACATACACACAAGGATGAATACACAGCCAACAATTGTAAGAGTTTGTGAGTAAATAACATTTTATTTTACTTCAAAACACTGCATACAGAAAAGTTGCCTCTTGAACACTAAAATAAACATGAACATTCAAATAGACAAATAAAACAAATATACACATAACTGGTTAAACATTATTCTGAGATAGCTGACTGGATGACTGGAGGGGTTCACTGAGCTAGGAGTGTAAAGAGAATTGAATAAGAGAATTATGTCTCATAATATCGGTAATGGACGAGGGAATGTCATTGGCGCCTAAAGCCAGTTTTCCTTTGATCACTCGAGGAGGCCCTCTCCATCGGACATTTATTTTCGCTGCAAAGCATTCAGAACAATGATGCTCCGATAGTATAGATAAGGACCCATGTATTTAATATGAACAAGGGCCAATATTGCCACTTAAAGCCTCTAAAGACTGATAAATGATGAGCGACAGAGGCACAAAGAGAGAGTCACCGCGATTAACTTTCTCCTTTCCCGATTTAACTAAACTTCCCCAAATTACATTGGAGGATGCTGAGAAACGGGAGCTGCATCTTCAAATATACTCGGTGTACCTAAATTAAAAAAAAACGATCAGTTGTGTTTCAGTGCCGCTGAAACCAGAGAAGGCAAAGTTTCTATTACTCACGAGATTTTAACCAGAAAATGGATAATAGCCTACCTTTTTAGCCTAGCCTATATCGGACTGTTTTTTCCACGTTTGCCAAATCTAATATTTGTTTTATGCAGAATGCAATTTTAAAGAATTGGTGTTGAGCCAGTGTGGTGTTTGATTAAAATGATATGGTAAAAATTAAAATCAATTTAAAAACACAACTAATAAATTAATCATATAACATGTTGTATTTGTGTTCAATTTGTTAAAACATTTGTGCGTCACCCATGTCATTTAAATAATATGCAGTAAGGTAAAGTGTTCTTAGCCTACTACACGCACATTTAGAGAAGCACACGAGACAATATAGCATAAAACAACCAATAATAATAATAATAATAATAATAATAATAATAATAGGAATAATAATACCATCAACGCCGTCACAGATCAACCCATTTTAATACCACGTTTTGGGTTAAATGCAGAAAATGGTAGGTAATATTTCCGTCCAACTAAAATGTTTGTCTGATACAGTCCGTAAAAACGGATGATACTCAAAGACTTTCATAAGACTAGCCTACACAAATACACAGGTAATTTTTCTAAAACATCTAAAATATTTGGGAGATTATCAGTTTTAAACTGGTAAGGATATCTAAATAAAACACTAAAAGTGTATTTGAATTATGGACTTTTTCATTATTTTTTCGTTAATTCTCCGTATAAATCAATACAATTAATACACATTTACTAAGGTACAGAGTTTAGAAGAGCTATAACCCCATCATATAATTAGAAGTAGCGCAACTTTTGTGAATTAACTGTTGGTGTGGGGAAGGTTCCGCTAGGTGTCACTACAGGGCCGCAATTTGATTTCGTCTGGCATGCTTCAAGCCACAGATAGACCATTACAGATTTCAAGGGAATGGTAGAGCTCCCTTCTCTTTCTTGCAGCCTGACCAACTCGTTCATGCGAGCTGGTGTGGAGAACACACGACTTTGGAAGAGAGGAATTTACAGTTAGTCGCGAAACTTTTACAAGTATTTGAGTTGCCCATGCAGTCTAGCTTCAAGTCACATTTCACTGGGGGTCAAAGAGAGTTCAACACGATGAGGTAATGCTAAGGAGGTTGCCAAATGTATACAGTTGAGGAGAATCTTATTTAAAATATACAGTTTGTTCCTCAGTTTGCACTTTATTTCCATCTAGATACCATTAAAACAGTGTTATGATTGGTACAGATGACCATTTACCGTGGGCATAGGCTACAGTGTGTTTTTACATTAAATTTAACATGCAGTTTTTACCTCAGCGTTGATACATGCAATTTAAACGCATATTTATAATTACCTATAGCCTACACCCTTTATTCCCAGACATCTTTTAAAATGGCATCAACAAGACTTTTGTTATGGAGGTCAATGTGATCTAAAGTATGAGTCTTTCATTGTACACTGCTTTAAATTATACACTTTTGTGTAAACAAAGGTATAACTAACTCAAAACAAAGTTGCAAATAAGATTACGCCGTTTAGTTGCTCAGCAATAGCATCAAGGAGGTTTTCAGTAAACTGCATCAGTGATGGCAATCAATTAAAATTATAGCAAAATATTATGCATTCTTTATAATTATGTTTTTCCATATCCAGCGCATAGGTTAAGGGGGACCCTTTAAAGGTAACACTTTTAACAGTATCTTCACTAGGATGTGCCACGAAGTGGCTCCTTGGCCCCGTGATTGTCTCGATAGTGTTTTTCTTGAAATGGATCCTCAGTCCCCTAATGAATCCGAACGCAGCTGGGCATGTCCCACGCGGACACCGAGAGCTTTAACCCTAAACTGACCTCAATTTGACACCACGAGATGAAATTTTACCGCCTGTTAATGCCATCTTCTGCAGAGGCGTGGGACCTGTACGCCGAGTCTACTGGAACACTGATTTCATTCATGCCCCTTATTTTTGGAGATAAAACGTGTCTTGTTGAGGCGTATCAATTTGCAAAAGTAAGGTTCTTGCAGAGAGACTATGGCATAATCGTGTGCGCCGAATCTCCACCAGTGCTTGGTTTATTATTGGGACTTTATGTTTACAAACTCGAAGCACCCCAAAACATAGCCTAGTCAGTGTGATAAAAAAGTCATAGTAACAATTCATGCTTTGAATGGTGGTGCTGTCATTCAGGCCTTTTATGTGTGGCAATTAATGTGTTGTTCTATTTAAATTAACCTATGGTCTTGGACTTTAGAGCCTATACTAAATAAATAGTGGTTTAGAAAACAATAGTTGTTTACCAATCATTTATTAGAATTCAGTTTCAAATTGGCCTGTGTCCAAGGGCACGATTTAAATGCACTTAAGTAATGTTGGTGTAGACTGACTATACTGTAGGTCATCGTGTTGAGAGCAAGTGCTTAAAATATTAAAATCGCAAACCTTTTGCCAAGGGTTAACACAAGCCAAGACTGAAAGAAGAAGAAAACGTAAATACACTTAAGTCCTGTTCAAGTGTAAAGGAATATGCCGACAGCTTCAAATAATACCCTGGGTTCTCATTTTCTTGCCGCGCTGTGATTAAGTCCACTCCTACCGCTTTCGGTAATGACGATAATACTATACGCACACTCAACTTTTTGACTTTTATCTCCAACTGGTCCTCTTAAGACGCACGTTACTGACTATTCACTAAGCTTGTAACAAAAGGATATTCGAAAGACTTACCATATTTGTCCGGTGATGATTCTAGCGTTAGGTTAGGCTAGAAGTCTCAGCCCAGGCGAGTATTTTGAAGTGTTGATTTAATAATAAAGTATCAGTCTTGAAATGCTTAGCCAGCCTCTCTCTCTCTCAATACGCAGAATGCAGCGCTGACCAGCCCGGGAGAGACTGCCATACCTCTCTGCTCAACAGTGGAGTTCCCCTCTCTTGCTCTATTGCATGTTAATGTCCGCAGAGCCGTTTGTCAACCCTTCAGTTCTACTTTTTCTTGTAGGGCTCCCCACCCCCTTGTGTCACAAACATAATTGTTGTTACACTGCATCGTTTATGATATCGTTATAATTTCTCTCACTGCTTCGGAAAGCCTTGTGCCTTGTTTGTCTGTTGGGTAGATTGTTGACCTTATTGCTCCGTCCATTTCATTCCCTCGCCAGTGTGCCAAGCGCATCCCATTCGTGCATGGTGAATTTCGACAACAAAATATCGGAGCCATAAATGTTACCATTTGTGAGAAAACGTATCGATACGGTGATGTCATGCGCATAACAATCTATATTAGCCTATTATTGATGAAACTAAATAGCAAAAGGGACTGATGGCCTGTTTAGATTTTAAGGTCAGAAAAAGCTTGGACTTGGAAAAAAGAGAGAGGGGCAAGCCGTAGTACAATCGATGAGCAAAGCTTTTGCCCCTCCTCTAAACTTCAAACTCTCCCCATGATTGATGATCTTGGGGAGCTCTCGTAATTGACTACTCTGAGGTAAGGCACGGATTTCTATCTAGAGATACGATTGGACGGAAGACACATACAAAATTACTTTCCTCGCAAAAACCTTTGGAAAAGTTCATTTTATCTGAAAAGGGGTGGTCAATATCACTCCATTTGCCTTATTCATTTGGGAAAGGCCTTGGATTCTCGAAGAAATAGTTTGCACTTATGGAGATTAAAATAATGCGTCAATTGATAAGATTTTTGTCAGTCGTTTACAATGTAACCTACTTATGAATTGAGTTTCAGATAGCCTATTGGCATTTTGTGTTGTCAGTTTATCGCCACCTAAGTGGAAACTTACAGTTGATAAAACTTACGATAACTATCAAAACAACTACTGGAACAAGTTGGCAGGCTGTGGTTTATTTGAAATGCGCTTTGGAGTGCAGACCGATAAAAGTTGGTCTGACGACATGTGCGGTGCCTCCGTATTTTAACACTGAAACGGTTTGTGCTCTTTGCTTGCGATGTTACCAGCACAAACGCCGAGCTAAACGCAAAAGCAGATTAGGCTACAGTATAACCGCGCTCCATTCTTGTCCATCTTCTGCTACTTTTAGGAGCTCATATTGCAAGCGAAATCGGTGGAGAGCAGATGCTGTGTTGTTTGGCTCCCCCCGTGAGGAGTTGAAGCCGTCCGTGTGCATACTCTGCATATCACAGGCTTTGGTCTCTCCTCTCTTTCTCTTGCTGCTGTAGGACTGGCTATGGCCACCTCTACTTCCGGGTTCCGTCATTTCATTCTCCCGCCGATCAGCGCTGCGAACTGACTCTGTTCTATAAGCAAGCTAGCAGCCAACCTGCCAACACTCGCTGACACTCACTCATCTCAGACTGCGAGATAGACGAAATACCTACCGGGAAAAGGAACGATCTGAATTGCAATCTCTTAATTTCTTTTACTTTTTTCTTTTTTTACAGTAATGATAAAACAAGATAGCGATCCGGAGGCATAAAGGAGACGCGGAGTTGTTGGATGAAAACGGGCTAAAAAGATTCATCCTCTCTTGAACATCATCACCAACCATCATTCATTCATTACCTTGACAACCTCTGGCTTTGATTGACAGCTGGAGTGGCAAAAAGCCATGAGACACGACAGTTTAGTTACATGCAGGTTGTTGATGGGCCGATTGTAACCTTCAGTTTGGTGGTTGACATTTTTTTTCTTTTTTGGGGGCAAAGAGGAAAACAAGAAAAATTGCAAAACTCCTGATGCCTCTGCTTGTTCTGAACCACATTGGAGAATAGGAGAATTCACCAAGTTGGTTGAAAAAGGAATCTTACCACTAAATCACATTCTTACCAGACTGGGATATTGAATATACGACACATCCAGGAGTTTATTGGAGCGCAGCCTGATGGCGCAAAGGGTAGGTTTTAAATCTCCAACACTTACCTATACAAATCCTATCGGAGGGCCTCGTCTATCGCTATCCGCATGCCGGTGGCGGTTCATTTGCAAACTACTACAATCTGAGGCATTTTATTTGACATTTTTGCTGTATCTCAACTCGTCCAGCGGCGTGACAGCCCCTACCATACCGGTGATCTCCGCGGCATTCGTGGAGCTGTTTTAAAGGGACTCTAAGTAACACGAAAGTAACTCAGCCTCGGGGATACAGAAGTTTAGAATGTTTTTGGTAATTTCAAAACTATCAGTTTGCACTTAAAAGTAGAATAACCAGTGCCGTCATTTCCTTTGACGCACTACTCTTAACAATAATAATACTTTTTAACCTCGTGTAGCCTACACACTGTGTTTTGGTTTGTTATGGTTTTCCCTTTTCCTTTCCTTTCATTTTTTAAGGAATCACTTGATTATTTGACACCACTCCTGTACACTTCTATGATACAAAAGTTTCCTTGTTTCCTCTGATATGATTTTGTTTCACTTTAGTACGATGAACTGGCCCATTATGGGGGAATGGACGGAGTTGGAGTTCCGGCATCTATGTACGATCCGCATGCTCCTCGACCGCTACCCCAGGTCCACCACTTGAATCATGGACCTCCGCTCCACGCCAGCCAGCATTACGGTGCACATGCACCCCATCCCAATGTAATGCCCACCAGCATGGGCTCAGCTGTCAACGATGTTTTAAAGAGGGACAAAGATCTAATTTATGGGTGAGTAATAATTGTGTTTATTTTCTACTTTTTCAAAAATGCTTTCAAAAACGCGGGGTGTTAAAAGTGGAACTGTCATGTAGGTGCAAAATATTATTTCCATGATTAGCCTATTAAAACTCATTCTGCGTTTGGTTAAAACTACAGTCAGTTTAATTTAAAAAATATAACTAGGCTACGTTTACACTTGTCAGAGTCGTCTGTAGGCCTATTTAAAAATAATAATCCTGATCCTGACTTGTCAATTAACAATAACAGTCACCAAACACATAATAAAACAGGTCAGGGCACCTTACACATATTTAAATGCGCGTTATTTATTTTCACACACTTTGTAAAGTAATGGACTATAATTTTGACATTATCACTGTGCGGATTGAAAATGAAATATATGTTAACACTATTTAATGAACAACATTATGTTTGCTTTAGTTTACAAACCAAATAAATATTTCTTGTTGTTTTAAAGAATAACTATTATTATTTTATATGTAAAACAACATGTTGATGCAAAGCTACAACTAAAGGATTTTGGCTTTACATGTCAAGTTGTAAGCAGACAACAAGAGAAGCCATGGCCGGCACTAAGTGAAAATAATGGCGTCGTTATATGTTTTAAACTTTTACAAACATCTTCTAGTGTATAATATGTCACTTTAAACTAAGTAGTCGGCTATGTTTCGCTTAGTTCATGTTCCCTTCTTGCAGTCACCCTTTATTCCCCCTCCTTGCCTTGGTTTTTGAGAAGTGTGAGCTGGCGACGTGCACTCCCAGGGAGCCTGGGGTAGCAGGCGGCGATGTCTGCTCCTCCGACTCCTTCAACGAGGACATCGCAGTCTTTGCCAAACAGGTCACTTTTATATACATCCGTCTGCCATTTGTGTTTTGTATATTTGAATAAGCCTTTGATAGCAATATAAAACTGTGGATTAACATTCATTTACTGACTGAAGAAGTTTCTCCTAATTTTGTATCGTAAAAATAATATTACAATAAGTCTAGCGAATGACACGTGAAGTAGCCTATTGTCATTGGCACGTGCATTATTTTGCTAAGACGTTAAGAATAGCACAATAGAGGCCCGTCACAACTTTAATTTAGGATACTGAACTATTTTCTTAAATAACTTTGTTATTTTGCCATGCAGTTGGCTATGGTTGTAGATGGCATTGTGTAATATAGTTATATCACGTGATCAAATTAACCCCCGCTTCTGGTGATATTTTAGGTCCGTGCAGAAAAACCTCTATTCTCTTCAAATCCAGAGTTGGACAATTTGGTAAGCGTGATTCAAGAACACTTTCGTATTTCCTCATGCGCTGCATTTGCCACTAAATGTTATGGTTGTTTTGTCTCCAACATGCACCCCTGTTCTTGACATTGCAAAGTAAATATAGGAGGATTTGATGCAAAAGCACAACACAGATGTTCGACAGGTTCCTTTGAAGTGAACAAGGGGAAGCTCGGAGGGGTCTCGAGTGGCAGAGCATTAGGCTACCATAGGAGGCCGTGAGGGAAAGCACTGATTAGGGGAGTGTTAACGCGGTGGCTCCATGTAGGGGTGAATCCGCCATCGCGTTTGCGTGGATGTGCATTTTCTGTTAAACCCATGCAACTAAATTTGTTGCTTTAAGAAATCAGTCATTCTGTCGCTGTTGTCATATATGTGTCTTTGATAAAATATGTGTAAAATGTTAGATGACGCACCTGCCCAATGTTCATGGTAAATATAAAGGGACAATAGGCCTACTTAAAAAAAAAGTGCAATATGAAATCCTTCAAAGTTAGTAAATTATATTATCGTAGTGCAACGACAACACGGCTGTCATCGACTACCATGTTAAAACATGTTATATATTCCTTTTTTCCAGATGATACAAGCCATACAAGTTTTGCGGTTTCATCTTTTGGAGTTAGAAAAGGTAAATGGGCCTCTAAATGTCTTTAGTGCGGTTTGTCTTCAGCTGAATAAAAATAATGGGTATATACCAGTGAACCAGTGTATAGCATGGCGCAGTAGTGACCAACTAAGATAATGTTCTTCTGAAAATATTTGATACACTATATATTAATATTTTATGACGCTATTTATGTATGTTGCAGTTGAATTAAAAGCTCAAACACTCATTACGCACTATTGTGGGATATTGATCAAACTGTTGGCAATTGTTTAATATTAAATGCGATGGGGGTCAGAGTGTGCTGATACAGGTTTAGAAGGTGCAACATATTTGTCTAGGTATTTTATCAGCTTGTGCACCATGTTTATTTTCTGTGCATTCAACTTGTTGCGCCAGTCTCTTGAGAATAATAAGCGCTGCAACAATTTCACTATTGTTTCCTTGTCGCGCCCGATAATGCCCCATAATTGTGGTTATTCTTGGACCGCCTGTGGAGTTCCCCTTGTCCTGAAAAAGATATATTCTTTTGCCTTTAGGTTCACGAGCTCTGCGACAATTTTTGCCATCGGTACATCAGTTGTTTGAAAGGGAAAATGCCAATAGACCTAGTTATTGACGAACGGGATGGCAGCTCAAAATCGGACCACGAGGAACTCTCGGGATCTTCAACCAACCTAGCAGATCACGTAAGTAACACGGGTTTAATTGGTTTCATAACAGACTATTGTCTTGCAGTGATGTGTCGCTATGGCGCGTGTGGCGCCGCTTCTGAGCCTGTTGACAGTGTGTGTGTGTGTGTGTGTTTGCGCGCGCACGCGCGTTTGCGTTTGTGCGCGCTCGCGTGTGGTAATGCTTTTGAGAGTAGTCACTAAACTGGCGATGGTGTATTCTTTGGTAAACACAGAATTAAAACGCATAGGCACAGGTCACATATATGTTAGTAATTAGCCATAGTTTTAGATTAGATTTTATTTTCAAAATATCCTCACTATCTGGCGAGTTTGGTCAGTTTTGTATAATTTAGTAATGTTTTTGTTGTGGTTGGAGGCGTCAAAGGCCTCTCCCGGTGTCCATTCCGTACAGTCTAAGGATTTGTTGTATGTGTTTACCTCTCTTGTGTTTGGCTGGAATAGTCGCTCCTCGGTTACAACGTAGAGTGAGTAGGCCAGTATTCTTTAACACTGATGGGCTTTCGTTGGCTATGTACCTCAGTTGTAGGCCTATGTGCTGTTTTTGAAAAAGAACATTGTGCGTAAATGCCATGGGGATATAACCCAATAGACAGCCCTCTAACTATAGCTGTGGGATTTTACTTCATAAGCGCAGAGAAAGTATTAAGCCATGCAGGTGAAGCTGCCGGGGTGCCCTCAATGTCAAGTTCATAATGTGGCATCAGAGCTTCTTTTACATCGGGCAGCGTAGTAGTGACGTTACACGCTGTTGGTTAATGTGTTTAATTGTTTCCTATTGATCGACTTGTGGCTTGCTCTCTGAAGTACTTCTGCTCCCTGCGCCCATTTTACGGTCACAATATGAACTGAATTCAATAATATGTACCTGAAGCCCGCCTTTACATTTGGAGATCGATCCCGTGGTTTTAAACGAGATTTTCAGGGCAATAAATGTAGCACGAACATACGAGTTGGGTTTAATGTGCTGTTGAAAATTAAGTTTTTTTTATTATTATTAATTCTTTTTTTGTTATGGCGTGTATGCTATTTTAAGAGTGAATGCATAAATAGGCCTATTGGGTGAATCACGACAGAATGACTGGTTATGTATCAGCGGCCCAAGCTCAAGCCTATTAGGAATTAAAGCAGATTTAAGTGTTATGCAAAGTCAACGGACTGCATCTGTTGGGTCTAGTTATAATAGCGACGAGCTGGCTTTGAATGTCCGCAGTGCATGCATGGTTGCTTAAATACTGCAAGGTGAACAAAACTAGAATTAACGTGGATAGTAGGGTGGAACGGCAGTTGAAAGCCCTGCGAACTGTGCATCTAGCTCAGAATAAGTGTAGAAATGAGGCATGCTGTTGTTTATACCGAAGAGATTAGATAAACTAGCCTGTTTAGTTTCGTGGCAGATGGTTGATGCTCAAGCCAATTTCCAGCTCCCTCGCAATGTTTAGTCCGCGCCATTGTCATCCGGCCATTTGTAAGACATAGCATTTTGATAATTAGAAAATTAAATATATCAATGGAGAAAATCAGGAGTGGCCATAAAGAAACTTTGGCTGTGCGCGACAGGTCATTTATACGAAAGTCGTTTGCACTGACCACTTCATTATGTATTTTAGTTTAGAGCGATTTATATGTCTCTTACGGCAGCAATGACATTTTACAACAGCTAATTGGTGTGGTCAGTGCTACCATAGTGCAAGTTCCTCGCAAGTACACTCTGGTGCTTGTTAGAGGAGACCTAGCCAGTCGGCTACTGTTTCCTGGCTTGTAGCAGTAGGCATGTGGGCAGATTATTGATATGCAAAACTCAAATTAAGTGCACACACACACACACACAAATGGCTTTCAGTATGACCTGTCGCCTACACTGCCATTAACCCAATATGCGACTTGAGAGGGTGCACCTGAACTATTATGAAAATAGTTACTTGCATGATCAAAACCTGTTGTATTGTTGTAGTGATAATATCTATATCTTCATCTGTGCTTGCAATTTTTCAATGATAAGATCATCAAGTGAAGGGTTAAACAAGGAACAGAGTATTTGAATAGGAAATAGTTTGAACTGAAAAATAAACATTTCAGTATCTATATATCTCTGAATTTTGGAATAAGCAGAGATTGCATATATGGGCATAGCTATAGACCAAACTAGGCTTATTTCTCACTTTGTAAATGTTCTTCGCTGAGAAAGCCTTTGCCCTGAGCAAGAGGCGTGTTTGTAGCTGAGGCAAGCATTAAAACCATATAACTGCAAAGTAAATACATCAGGCATATCTGATGTCAAGTACAAGCAGATACTGGTTTTTGTTTTATTCATTTTATTTTTTATTTTGGTTATGTTTTATTATTCATTTCTGTATTTTTTGGTTGGAGAGAGTAGAAGGCAATTTGATAGTTAGATATGCTAATTTATTTAGTTAGAATCTCTCACGTCCATTTTTCTTTGCTTTGATATGCATTTTTAATATATAGCCCTGGGCTACATCTCATTTGGTGAAAGTTGCTTTGCCTGGGATGATGAGGCTCTTCATGAAGGAGACAGGCGTTTGTGCTCTTTCTCTCTCTCTCTCTCTCTCTCTCTCTCTCTCTCTCTCTCTCTCTCTGCTCTACCTGATGGTAGAGCCTAATAAGAAGGGTTTTATTTACACTTGAATGCTACATTATCTTTGAGCTGATTGGATTATGGCGTTGTCAAAAGAGACAAGGCCTTTGTCGCGTAGTTGATTTCTTATATTTGCTTCCTGTTACTTCCCTAACGCCCCCCCCCCCCTACACACACGCGTACTGCTCCCCCCATACATCCATAAGCTCCCACTCTCTTTTCTAAAGGGGGGGGGGGTACAAATTAATCATATTGTCATACGGATGAAAAGTGAAAA